>NC_042292.1:4168275-4468275 GCF_901000725.2 Takifugu rubripes | reverse complement strand
ACTTCAGCGCAGCACAAAGGCTTTCACTGCGTCACAACTTGCTGCACGAGCTTGTCACGACCGCACTGCTGCAGTTGAACGTCCCTTGAACGGCTGCTTCCTTTCACCTTGAGTACTGTTCTCATCGCCTGTCGCTCCCTCACTCCCCGCATGAGCTCACAAAGTACTCTCGTAGCTTCCTCACACAGATGAACGAAAGTAAACTCAGTCCACAGGAAACTCCCGTTTTTCCCTCATATCGCATTTCAAACAAATTTGTTGGAGAACAAGGTTTCTCTTTTCTCTCCACATTCATGACTTTCTGTTTCCTTGCCTGGACCAGCCCCAGGGCAGCGTGGTGGCGGCGGAAGCGATGAAATGTGACCTGCAATATGAAAGTCCTCACTGCCGTTGTGCCGATACGCTGCTGATGGTCCCCGAGCGAGAGGTGCAGGAGGAGAGGGCGGCTGCGTGAGGCCTTGCAGATCAGCTTACTGTGGTCACTTTAGGCCACGTTTCCATGTGCATCCTTAATTTCCCCTCGGGGAGCGTTCAGCAGGGCCGGATCGCCAGCATCTTGGTGACGATGCAGCCGAAGCCCGAGAGAAACGTTTCAGTGGTCCCCATCAAGATTGAGACCTCGTTGTCATAAATGTTGCTTTGATGTTACAGCGCACACTTGGAGGGGGTGTGTGGGGGGGTGTTGTCTGTCTTTGATGTGGAAATTCATTTGCGTGGATGTTTTTAGGGCCTAAGAAAGCACAGCTCTTGGTGGCACCAGCATTCATCGCTGAGCACGTGTGAGGTTTCTTTTTGAGGCTTTCTGTCCATTTTAATCAGTGTTGTTGTGGGTCTATGTAGGATTTTCTAAGCTACTGACTTTTTCAGGGCACAAACAAAAACAAACACAATGACTATTTTCTGTCAGAACAGAAAAAACTGAAACAAATCTCGGTCTGTGTCACCATCACCTGTGCTGACTTGGACAAATCGCCATAAGCCTTTCAGTTGTATGCTCCTGGATGTGTACTTGCTCCGCCCATTTTGTCAAGACAATAGTTATGAATACTTCAAAGTACAGGTGTCCAAGTATCACAAGCTCTCAAATCCCAGACATGACAATGGTGAAACATGATGCTAGGATGATCCACGCTGACCACGTTAGCTTTACGCAAAATAATAATCACACGTAGTTGCCACTGTTGTGTCTTTCATGCTAAACTATTTAAATCGTATAAGAGACATTTTAGATTAATACTTCAACAAAGATCTGGATTGAGGTGTTTTTATACAACACATGGCTCTGAGTATCTTGCCACGTCTGTTGCACTTCTCTTTTTCTGCTCCTAAAACTATACTTGTCACCGCTTCTCTCTTAGGCTGGCCCCACGCTGCTGGCTGCCAATAAAATGCTCCACAGTTCAGTGGGACGAATGTCAAGACATTGTCATTGCTGTCACGCTGACGGAGGTATGGCAGACAAGCCCCATCAGCTGAAAGGTCACAGGAAACCTTATTCTTCCATAAGTGGATATTGTACTAATTTTCAAACTGCTCTGGAAATGAGTCATCCTGCATGTTTTCACTCTATGACCAGCATGTTATCCCTCTATATTTGGATTTTTGAGTTGATTTATAATGAAGGGGAATTATTAGAGTTCTCGGACCTGTGTCGGTAAACATGTGTCATACTGGCCTGCTAGCTAAACCAAGGCTATATTTAATGCTTACCGGTACAGTGGTTTAAATTACCTAAAATATAACAAAATATACCCAATCAGATGTTATAATTTTTTTATTCCATTATAAAAAAAGATTGTTGAATAAAGGTGGAAAAAAGTGGATTTGTGTTCTGGAAACACTGAAAGTGGCAACCTGGTAATCACTAGCAAAAATGAGTAAAAGACAGTTTTTCAAACTCAGCTGATTAAGAATAAATTATGTAGCACCCCAGATTGGCTTTGGCCTTCATATATCTTGTCATGAGAGCCTTACTACTTAAAGTCCATTTAAATGCTGTTTATTAAGTCTGAATCACACAAGACTTCATTCTGGACACAACGAATGGAAATTCGTCCGATTGGCTTGTTCAAATGAATGTCACATTCTATAATTTAGCTTTAGATTTGACCGCACGTCCCCCATCATATGCCTTGTATTCTGATGGGACCTGAATGGATTTATTAGATTCTGTTCAGTCGCTTTCCATAGGAGAAGTAGACATCTCTCCTAAACATCTATGACAGGAATAAGTAACCAACAGACACTACCTAGGAGAAAATGTGGGCCAGATTGGACTTGGTCGATGTTTAGGAAAAAGGAATAAATGGCTTCATATTCCTCCAATGGTTGTCAGTATTTTCTGCTAACCAGACATGTTTGTGGGTGCAAATTGGGCTAAATCTGTGTGTTGTAAACATAAGAGGGCTACATTCAAAGAAAAAAAAAAGAATCCTTGAAGCAAATGAAGCATTTTAATTATTCAGTGTGTTCAGTGAGGTAAGACGCAGAGGATTAGCATCCGTTTGTGCCAGTTTCGGCTGTAGTTGCTCATTTAAATGTTCAAAACGGCTCAAACAAAAGCGCCAGTCCTTTAACGCAAACATCTTGTTTGGCTCAGGCAAAGTTTCAGAGGGAAGACTGAGGCAACTGTGACTACATGCAGAAATGTTCCACATTTGGGAGCTTCCAATTAAAATGTTTAAAGACAGAATTCACTTGGCATGTTCACATAGTCAAGGCTGCAACTACTACTTCTACTACTAAAAATAAGGTTTTACTGCTAGTTTTTTTTTGCTTTTCAGACTTGTCCTTTAAGGAACCTGTGAAGTTTTGGTGTCAGGACTTTGTTCATGCCTGAACGACTGCTGTTACAGGGATTTTCCTCGAGGTGTCACTAAGGGGCACTGCGGAAACAAAGAGAAGCAATTAAAATCCCAGAACAAGACATCAAACCTTTACAACTTCAAAATCTCTTCCTCTCGATCATTTGACGTGTGTGTGGTCACGCGCTCTGACACCTTATTTGTTTGCATACGTTCAGTGATCAGATAATGACTAAAGCATTTTATTGGGTGGTTGTTTTTTGTTTGTTTTTGCCAGAAACTCGTATTTGAATTTGCCGCATCATCATCATCTGGATAACAAAGACAAATCTCCATGAAATCTGCGGAGGTTAATACAGCACGGGTGTTAAAAGAATTAAAAGAAAATATTTTGTGAAGGAAAACATCTCATCCGAGAACATTTCTTCTGGTGTCTCCCCTCAGCGAATGAATAGCTGTGACTTTTTCTTTTAATATCCTTGAGTTTTGCATCACTCTATTCAGCTTAATAACACAGACAAAGTGGGCAACTTTAATGACTCCTCTGGCGGAACGCCATCTAGTCCATCAAATAAAAACCTGCTTGCTGCCAAAGCAATGCGAGGTGCAGCGGATTCATCTTTATACATCTGAAAATTTCAATATAGCCAGTCGGTCCCTGTTTTGATCAAATAAGACCTGCATAATCTCAGTCGGTGCAGAGAGAGAGACACACACAGAGACCGAGAGAGAGACAGAGAGTTCCTGGAAAAAAGGCCTGATATGATGAAATGACAACAATACCTTCACTTGATGGACAGAATCCTATTGGACATCAGCTGCTTGATGACACCATTCACTCCTGACCTCATTCCGGGAGACAGAATGACGCTTTACCTGAGCCCAGCTGTGCACTGGCTTCAGGTATAAAGCCGCTTGCGCTTATCCGGGTTTCTGAGGATTTTTGTTCGGGGCGCGCTGCCCAGATGAAAGAGAATTTTGTCAGAGGGATGCCATGAATTATGCAACGGCAGAGTGGATTTGCGGATCTTGCTGAAAATTAATATGATACTCAATAAAGAAACAAGACAGAACTGGTGGTTTTCATCCCACAGAGAGACGTGGGCGGTAGCTCTGTGTCCTGAGATTTGTCCATTTGCCCCGATTGACACCAGCTTCACAGGTGGAAGGTCTCCAGGCCTCTGGGCTAAGACACCAGCTCAGACTCAGAGTTAACAAGGCCAGGAAGAGGATGCAGAAAAGAAAGCAGCCATTATCCAGGAAGGAAAATAGCTCAGCGTGTGTTGGATAATGGCCTGGGAGTATTTCCTTCTGTCCTCCCACTGCGGATATATATTTATTTATATATATTTGGTAATCCTTGAGAGCAGCTGTTGCCAGATCTCTGCCCTAATCTACGCCCTCGCCTTCGCAGCTTGAAGCGCTGGCGTTTGGAAACTGGGGCAGACGGGGGCTCGGCGACGGGGCCGGCGTCGTCCGAGGAAGCTGTCACATCTGGAAACTGTACGTGATGGGATACACTGCCGTCTTACTCCGTGGTGGCAAAGTGCCGCGCAAATTCCAATCCCAGTTAGCTCAATTATCTCCTCTGTCAGGATGATCCGTGCGGAAAATGACACTATGCCAACCTGAGGTGATTGGATAATAAGTGTGGACCGGGAACCCGCTGTGAAAACGCTTTGACAATTTATCTAATTGACAATCTATGACTCACTCTGCCTGGCACTTCATTTCAATTACTAAATCCCCGGCGACGCGGGGAGCTGGCTGGGAAGGTGTGTCCAGGATTTTCGTGGCATTTGAGGGTAAACAAGTGGCCTGAAAGATTCTCTCCTCCTTCCGCCCTCGGCCCGGCTCGCAATCCTGTCAAAAATCGACATTGTGCCACAGCCCCTGGCATCTCATCCATATACAGAGATCTGCCCTTTGGCATCAGGCACAGACGTGCAATCTTTAATGCACGAGTAATGTAAAGTTGCCTGTTTCGCCGGCGCCAGCACGGCCTCACTCGTGGGTTTGACCACTTCATATGCCTGTTGAAACTGTCCTTAACTATTGCCTGAAGGAAACAGCATAAAGTGGATTGAGGGCACTCTACTTCCAAAAAGAAAATCTAAAATCAGTTGCTTTCTTGAAGCCAACCCCCCCTCTCGTCCACTTTAGACCATATTGCCAAGGTAAAAACATACAGTCTATAATTCTCCTCCTCAGCACCAAGAAAATAAACTTTGGGTAAAATTGCCTTCTCGCTGTGACAGCCACATGCTCAGGGTACAAACACACAATGTCATTTTAAAGCGGATCTAAATAATATCAAAGTGCACGCATGAGTCACAACCGCGCACGTCAACATTGCAATTAGCTGAACTTTTCACCAAGAAAGCAGTGAACATCCAATGCCAAAAAAAGAGCAGAGGACTCGGAAATGAGACAGGCGGGTTTTAAACTGTTACGTGGTTCATAATGGTCACAAAGTTAGCACCCACGCTACAAAAGTACGCTCGTTTCTTTTTTAAAAACAATATAGAGACGATCAGGCTCACAGCTAGAGAGCAGCTAAAAAACCTTTAAGGGTCACTGAGAATCTGTCCTGCGCTAGAAGGAAACAAGACCAATTATTTGGCACCATTAAAATAAAAACACCAAGAACTGAACCCTCCTGTCAGTTTTGCCATCCTGACCCCAGGACATTCACAAGGCTAATGCTGTGCTAGCATACTGGCAACAGATCTGCACGGAGCTTCAAAATTATTGACAAGGTTAGCATACTGCTTTAAAGTGTTAGCATGTCTTATCAATACAACACTGTTTCTCTTCCACTTTAGAGAAAAACCAGATGCTGGTGGGTGTTTATAGATTTTTAATGCAGTGTGAATGAAAGCTAGCATCTTAGTGGGTGTGTGGAGGGGTCAGCTCACCAACTCCAGACCAAACACAGGAAGAGGAATTCACTTTTATTGATGAAAAACACAATGCAAACAAACAGCCACAAACCTTTAGATCAGGATTTTGCTGCTTTGCATTTCAGTCCACTAAATGTTAATACTGAACTTGGAGGGACGAACAGATAGATAGATAGATAGATAGATAGATAGATAGATAGATAGATAGATAGATAGATAGATAGATAGATAGATAGATAGATGGATGGATGGATGGATGGATGGATGGATGGATGGATGGATGGATGGTGGATGGACGGACGGACGGACGATGGATGGATGGATGGATGGATGGATGATGGATGGATGGATGGATGGATGGATGGATGGATGGATGGATGAATGGATGATGGATGGATGGATGGATGATGGATGGATGGACGGACACACCTATATAGTGTGTATGTATATTTGCAGGCTTCACCAGTGTTTTATGTGCGTCTGATATAAACCTTTGTGATAGCAGCTGTTAACCAGAGTTGTCAGAGCCAAAAGGGCAGAGAACCATTGCTCTCAAACACTAACACATGCCCTTTTAAAATACTTTTACTCTTATTCCCAAAGTGACTGCAGCAGTGGAGGTGGACTGATTGATTTGTGTGTGTTTGAATGTGTGTTTGTGCTTGCAAGGACACACACACACACACACACACACACACACAAAGCACTGCTTGGAACTTTTTGCACCACACTAAGGATGCCTTGAAATGCAAATATGTTCTCTTAAATAAGAAAAAAAGATGTTTCCCTGACACCAGAAGATTATGCCAGTGGCAGAGAAAGAGAGCTCCTAAACAAACAGGGCCTTGACATTGAAAGACTGAGGCGAAAAGAACATAGTGGTCACGGTTAGGGAAGGTCATATAGCTGTTAAACAGCTGTCAAGACAGCTAGTGCTTCAACCACTATCACGTATGCAGCCTATATACTTTAAATAGCTCAGTATGAAAGGCTCTGCTATTATATGTGTTCATTAAATAGAGCAAACATCATCATGCTAGCAAAGTTGATTTAATACACTAGCAAGTTAGCTTTATCAGCATATTAGCCTGGTGATGCTGTGTGCCTTCACAAGTTCATACTTGCTGTAACAGATGTTTGGGGACATTTTTCACACAAATTTATAAATTTTGACATCAGGCAGAGACGTTTCCTGTCCTGGAACATAATAGGGGTCACCAGAGGGTCCCTATTTACACTCTAGCTACATATATTCTGACCCAAAAGCAAGCCTTTCTCTCAATAAAATACAGCTTAATTACATTTCCTCATTTGTCAGATGTTTCCATTAAGCATGCTCTAATTATTTGGCCCGGCTTGTTTATCCGCTGGAAGTTACAGCTTGTATTGTTGTGACTGCCATCTGCCGTGCTCAAGACTACAGCTGCATCATCGTAATCAAGACGCCACCGATGCTCCTGGAGCATGGGTCATGAAGAACGGAGTGCGGAATAGTCAGGGAGGCAAAGTCGTCATCGTTGTCTTTATTTCTCCTTGACTGAATAATGGTGTCTTTTTTCTCTTAAATACTTCCCTTTGGGCCAGGTTGGGTCTTGGGTCAAGCTCATGTTCCTATACAACAGTGGTTCCCAAACTGGGGGGCGCGCCCCCTGGGGGAAGGGGGGGGGGGCAGTGAAACTGCAGGGGGGGGCGGCAAATAATTTCCTGCTATACACTCCAGTCCAGCGGGTGGCGATAATGCGCCAAACAGCAACCCCGCTTTGAAAAACTTTGCAAAGCAAAGCAAGCCCACACCAGTCACTGATTTGATATGTAGCACTTGTAGCACAAATGATGTTGATGCAGGTCTGGTTTTCATTTCAGTTTGAAATTTGTTGGTGTTGCACCGTTCCTAAATTAAAATGTTAAAATGTGAAGTTAAATTTACTCTGAATGCTGGATGAATACTAGAATTCAATTTCAGAAACAAATATTCATTTTAACTGAGATGCCAAATTCCGGTTAAAACTGTGCTTGTTATTCTGGATTCATTCCAGTGTTCTGGATCAAATCTGGTCTGAAAAGGTGAATTCAGTTTAAATTCCTCACTGCTGTTCAACATGGTGGAGAGTAGGGACCTCAGTGAGGAAGAAGAGTCCCAGTTAAAGCTCTTCATCAGGATGGAGGCTCTCTGCTGTTATGATGTGAGCTCTGTATATAATTATATTTTTAAATTATAGTTGAAAGTTTGTTAGTATTGCTATTTTTCAGCATAACAAACAATAAAAACTGTACAATTGAAATGTGAAGTGATATGTACATATTTTAGAAAGAAAACATCTTTATCTATTATTTAATTTATTCAAAACAAAGGAGGTGCGGTTGATTTGGGGTGGGTGGGACCGGGTGCAGTGAGGGGTGGGGGGCTTACAATGTTCTTACATCATCAAAGGGGGGCTTGAGAAAAAAAGTTTGCGAACCACTGCTATACAACATTCTACTTGCAACCTTTTTCATTAAGATGCTGGTTTATGGATATTAGCTGTCTCATCTTTAGCTCACAGCGTCTCGGAGGCCTTTCAATGTATTAGAGTTGTTTTGGATCGTTCTCTTCCCGCTCAATACTGAAATAATTCAGCAGAAATAAAATTTGCATCTCCGATGAGAATTGAGAAAATAATGTCTCCTCACATCGCGGTCCAACACAGCGGCCATAGAGACTATTTAATTCTGGCTGGACGCGAGCCCAGGCAACGGCCACTCGGCCCACTGCTCTGGCCTGGAGCTCCCGTGGGCAGCGGCGCAGCTCAGAATGCCCGTGGATCACCGTCAAAACACGAACAAATCCACTCCGGCCCGGCGGGGACAGCGAACTGTAGCATGGCATAAAAGACGGGAGGAAAGCAACAGATATCTGTGGGGAGCCCTGCGACAATGTGATTACTGGCTTTGATTTCTGGCTTTGAGCATATTAAACAAATGTTTCTGCCTTGTCTGCAGCTTGCACCTTCTTGTGTCACGTTTGCACCATTTTTTATAAATATTTATCTGAAAAATTCAAAGCGGAGGGAGAAACATGCCCCATATGCTGTGTTTGGGTGGCTGAAAGAGCTAAACATGTTCTACATCTTCAGCTGGCTTTCTTGCCAACCTCATTTCTTTCTTCTAGCCACCTTTGCATGACACAGAAACTTGCACGGGGCCCATGTTGATGTATTTCATGGAGAAACCCGGCAGGAAGGAAATGCTGCTGCCAGCAGAGGTGACCCCACTCTGCCCACATTCTAGCTTCTATTCTCAACTATATCTAAGGAAGAAAACATTTCTTAAAACCCTTCAGCTGATTTGCTCTGAGGAAATTTACTGATGCTTGAAGCGGCATGAGCTGCAACCTTTGTGTGAAGGTGTTGGCCAGGACACGCCCGGGAAATTCAGACATTTGGTTTGGCCTGCGTGAAATCTGCTTTTGAGGATGTTCATTTTGTCCGTTTGCTGTGTGGCTTACATTGAAGATTTTATTTTGACTCTTTTCACTTTTCAAAGGTTTATGAGGACAGAGTGGAGATTAAATGAATGTTAAATGAGGTTTGTTCAGTTTCAAATTGACATACAAGAGTGGACTAGAGAGATTAACCGCACGTTTATGCATTTAGACAATCAAAAATACGTGTTCAGGTGTGTTCTTGTCTTTACGATGGTCTTTTTATTCCTTAAAATGGATAATTCTGGAAAGTTTCAGGCCCCTTTTGGTTTCACAGTATAAGGATTTAGGTGCCAAGCTTGGTTAGCATTCACAAATTCCTGCTTAGCCTCGTGCCCACTGGTTTGTCTCTGCAAAATTAACCTTGTTCAGACTGGAAGTGAAATCAGCAGAAAGACACTTAATTGCCATGCCAGTCAAAACAGATGTGATGGTATTCTACGGAAGTTCAAAATGGACACAAAGACTTGAACTTTCTGTGATCTCTTGAATCATTAATTATCCCAGCTGCGTGTGAATAGGGCAACTCAAGGCAGGGCCCTATGTGAGCATTTGGGGGTCCAGTACCGTGTTCTCTGAAGCCTACCCCCCGCTACCAGAAAACCATCCAAGTTTTGTCTGCACCGGGACTTGAACCAAGTACCCTCAGATTCTCAGCATATATTTCTCTATACATGTATATAGATTTGGGTATCGGAAACAATTTATTGTTATGTTCTGTTGAAATAAACTTAACGGTTTATTGGGGTGAGTTTTGGGAACTGCATGTCTGTTGATCCACAAGTGGGCAACGCTGCCAAGGCGAGAGAGGTTAGGTCAGATTTTAATCTGGCTCAAAAGACACCATTGACTCTTTATAAACTACACTTCCTGTTACAGTTTCTGGGGGACTCGTCCTGGATTGTCTCCTAATGTTGGCTGCCCCATGGGGGCAGGAGAGGATGTTACTATGGCCGACAAACAGAGGAAAAGCCTGAAAAAGACCCCGCTTTCCCTGTCTCCTGATGAACACTAAGGATCTAATAGAGTCTGAGGACCTGGACATGGGTAAGTTGCTGGCACTGAAAGAGGTCATTGATGATGTGTACAGTCACATATGGATGTTGCATTTCCTGGTGGCACAACTGTAAGAACAAATCCAGTGTCCATACCTGTCACTTCTCCTTCTAATAAGACACATAAAGACACAGCTAATGGAAAAACTGCTGCATTAAGTCGACCTGGATAACAGAGTTGATCCTGCTAAAATTACCAGTGCTAATGTTTTATCAGAGAGTGTTCAGCAAATGCTCTTAAGTTTTGAAGATGTGAGTAAGAAGCTACTTCATGTGGTTAATACATTCCCACTCTCAGTACACCAAGACACTTGAACGACCCACCCTCTTTGTAGCATCCAATCAGATGCTATCTCACGCTACACTTCACAGCAGCTCATGTCCCTTAAAGATCTAAATTACATCTATATCTATCTATATCAGACATGAATTCAAAGTAAAAGGGAGGCAAATTGGAGACAATATACTTGACGTGAGTTACAAGAGTGTGTGCAGACATGTTGAGGAGGCGGCTTTAACAAGGCTGTGATAATAAGAGGCATGCTAAGGAGAAAGCCAGGAAATTTCAAAGAATAGGGAATAAATACACAGGGAGCTGTAGCACTTGCTTTCAGGCAATATAGTTACAGATTAAATCATTCTGAAACATGTCATGAGTCATAAAAAGTGACGTTAGTGAGCAGCAGAGAAGCCAGCGCTCAACACCTCTTACTGACCAACTGCTGTGCATGGCACATGAGTGAAAACTAAAAACATAGAGGAGCCAAATATAAAGAAGGAACCTGTCGATCAAAAGAACCAAACCAAACACCAACTCCCACAAGATTGATATGCTCACTACACTAGTGGACTCTGGCAGACAGCATCAAAGGACCACAAGGGCAGTTGTCCACCAGCCAAACTCCAAATGAACAGGAATCGTGACTCTGTGGTTTCCCAAAGTGTCAGGAAGAGGGCTTACATGATTGTGGGGACTGTGGTGAGGAGCGCCACGGTGCTCTCAGTTGCCTACAATGCCCTGGGTGTCAGGGAGACTGAGGCCATCTCCTGCCTCTCCAAGTTCCATCATGTAGAGGCAGGAGTTGCTTTGAACACATTAAGCCCATTAGTAGGAATAATGAAGAGAATACAGCCCCTAAAACATCTAATGTAAACAAAAAGATGGCTTTAGGAAAACAGCAGGCACCTCCTCACAAGGCTTCCCACCATCGAGCAACGAGTCAATTGTTAGACTAATAAGCAGGAAAGCCTTAGCAAAGTGCCTCCTTAAGAGCCCATCGGTTGATGTTCCTGTAGTCCCTAGGGCTCATGTGAGCATTAGAAATACATCGTGGAAACATAAATTCTTACCTGATCTTTACACATGGCCTCTTTAAGAACTCCGAGACATCCTGGTGGACAAACCACACTGGATGTGCATGGTGTAAATAGAGATTTCATTCCATTTGATGGATGGGTGATTATCACTGTTAACTTACATGGAAATGAGGATCCCACCCTGTCAATCTATGTACCATTCCTCCTAAGTACTGCCCCTGGATATGCCACTACAGGTTTCAATAGCAATGTCCATCCCTGCTCACACAGGCCAGTCTGAAGAAAACAATTGTACCTCAGAAAGACTCAATAACTCCAGCCGGTGGTGTAACCTGGGTAGAATGTCCCACTATAGCGAGACCCACTCAGCTATTGGTGTTTGAACCAGAGGAAAGTGGTGCAGTGACAGTAGCAGGAATGATGTAAATTCAAAATGGAAAATATTCCCATGAAACCCATGCCTCTAGAAAATCACACTAAGCATAAATTATCTTGTCCAGGACATCTCTCATTGGCAGCATTCAGACAAGCAAAGAAAATAAAATAATTGAAACTGATTCAATTGATGAAAAAGCACAGAGTTTCATGGTGTCCCAAGCCTGGTCAACTTGTGCAAAAACAAGGTGGTAGCCACAAACTGGTTTGGTTTATCTTGACCAAGAACAATATGTTTTGGTGGGCAAAATGCTTTATGAGGAGTAAGATGCTTTTTCAAGAGATATAAATGATATCCCAGCTAATAAATGTCCACCAACATCAAAGATTCCAGTGCAGAAGGATTACTTTTTGTCCCATTTGCTGCCACAGTCAAGGAGTAAATTAAAGCTCTGTTAGCAGAAGAGTGGATTGTTAAATCAAAGTCTAATTGTGCAGCTTGTGTGGTATGCATTCAAAACAAGAAGGCTCACCCTATATTTGCAGGAATCACAGGTTGTTGAGCAAGAAAATCCTCTCTGGCAGGCATCCGCTCCCTCGTAATCAAGATCTGACTGATACACTCAGGGGATCATCATCCTTTATCAGGGCAAGTCATATGACCAGGGGTTTATTGTAGAAGGTTCTGGACATCTCACCACTTTCATAACTCCATGGGGATCAGATGAGTGGGTGAGCCAACCTTTCCAATGCCCCTGGAGATTTCCAAAGGAGCATGGAGGAGATGATTATCTCACTGAGAGATTAATGCTGCAGAACCTATTAAGATGACATCCCTTGCTATCCACAAACCTTTGGGAAACATGTTGAAGATGTTCATTATGTCTTGAGAGCACTAAAAAAACATGTCATGAAATGAAGGCCTGATAAATTTAAACCTTTTCGTAGCCAAGCCAACCATGTGGGATGCCTGGTCTCGGTGTGCACATCAGTAGGGGGTTCCTAACCCACTATTTCCGTCATATTGAGGATTTCTCAAGCATTGCAAATCCACCTGTATGAGCTACTCCATGTCCAACCTGGTATGTTAAGTGCACAGTCTCCTCAAGCAAAGACCAAGGTTTTCCAACCCTCCTCGAAGCCTTATGGAAAGAGGACCATTGAGGATCAGGAAGCAAAGGAGTTGCTCATAAGTAGGCTCACGAACCCTTCCGTCCTTGCTTACCCTGGCTTGCACCTATCATTCCAGGTACACACAGATGCCTAGCAACAGGGGCTTGGAGCTGTGCTCGACCGGCATCACGAGGGTAAACTGATGAGTCATAGGGTACGGCTCCAGAACGCTCACACCAGCCCAAAAGAACTACGGCTCGCCTAAATTACAGCACCTTAAACCTGGTCGCAGCAGACATAAAAACATCCGAGAGGTTCGCCCAAGGGAATCCCAAAAATAGCAAATCTGTTAAATCATTTAAGTATCCCTCCACATCACCTGTCTCATTATTGACTGGTGCTTAACAGACACCATGAGCTATATACAGGCCACACTTTTGGCTCCTGTTGCCGTACCGACACCCCTATTATTTCGTTGTTGGCTGGAATTTACACTCTGTTCCGTAGCAGCCAAGTTCTTCCACACTGTGCCGTCCCAACTAGACGTCAACAAGTCCCACATATGGATGAGATTGTGCATAAGACCATCAAGCCCTCTGCTGGCTAAAAGGCTCTAGTGTGTTTCTGTTCTCTCATTTCTGCTCCCACACCAGGCTAACGGAGAGCTTTTGAGATCAATGTGATTAAAGTGGGACCTAATGATTTGCTTAAAGGTGTCAGGCACAGGAACATGCTGCCATTTTGCAGACGGATGCCAGCGTTCTCATTCATTAGCTGTGTATTTTTGTCAGTTTACTTTGATTAATTAAAGTCGTCGCTTCGTCTTATTTCACGTCTGAATTATACATTTGGAATTAATTCCCCATTGGGGGCCTAATATGTGCCAGATTTGCACTTATCATTGAAGAGGTGTTGTTGGTAACCTTGTCTTTATGGGGGTTTTATGAATACAGATTCAGGACAAAGTTGCTTTTTTCTCTTTTGTTTTCATCACCCGATAATTCTAAAGTCATTTTTCAGCTGTTTGTCACGCTGCCAAGAACAGATCCTCTGTGGAAAGAAATTTCTGTCATCCTTTAATAGGAATAAAAAAAGTGCTCTACAAAAGGAGACACAGCACGCTGTTAATTAACAAAGTTACAGTTTTTATGTTGCACATCTCACTGGAGGCAGGCATTACACTAAAAATGTGTTACTGAGGTCCAACAGAGACATGTTGGCTTTTAATAATCCTTGAATTTTTCTTATATGGTGAAAAGGCCTTCTTTGCAACAGTATTGTGAGAGTAGCATGTTCCTACCAGGTAGTAACATGAAGAAATGCAGTGAGGGGAGAAAATCCTCAAATTCAAACCAGACATCTTATATCAGCCATCTTTAATTAAACATCTCCACAAGAAAACCCTCACTCATAAAGCGTGATGACTGCCTCTTGGTGCTCAGCGCTACCTTCATTCTTGTTGCTGTTAAAAAAGGAAGCTAGTAATACTTAAAGAAAAAAGAAAACTATACATCTGACAAGGACCAACTCATCAGCGGTTTCCTTCCTCCTACAGCTGAAGATTACCTTTCTTTTTTTCAGAGGTCAAGAACCAGGAAGATGGAGACAGATTAGCTGAACACCACTGAATCAGATCATAAATAACTCCAAACCAATTAGCGGCAACTCCATTTGCGTGTGGTCTTTCTGACATCAACTTGTCAGTCATGAGAGAATCAATTGACGCAGAGCCGCCCTCAGTGGGTTCCATACGGGCCCGCGGGCAGTATTTAAAAATGATCAACTTATTGACCTGCCAACTCAATCATCAGGAAGGAAAAGGAACAGGAGTGATGGAAACGCAGTGGGACAGAGAGCAGAGCACTTTAATAGTGCCCCCAAATGGAGCCCTCTATGATGGGTAGGGTTGTTTCTTCTTCAGTGCAACAGGAAGACCAGAGAATCTGGGAGATTTTCAAGAAGATGGTTCAGTTTTCAAGACATCCAAGCAGCAGGCCTGGTCGTGAAGGCTCTTGACTCTCCTGGCAGGTGGACAGTCAAATGTAGCAGGTGGGTTAAAAAAAACTGCAAATCGGCGCCTCCTTTTGGTGGGGCTGGATTGGCTTCCTTCATCTCATTGGCTTCCGTTTGCTGAGCATCTCAAGTGTTATTTCGCCCAGCTGGGGTTTCATACAGGCTGCTGGAACACTGTCTCGTCACGTAGATCAAATGTCAGACACACAACTGCCAATGCTAGGAGATCACAGGAACAAGGAGCTAGTCTTTTTATTCTTTTCTTCCTGCTTCCCTCCTCTCCCATCTGACGCGCAGACTAAACACGATGCTGGCAGAAAAACCGAGCTCACTTGACTTCATCTTGCATAAACACATGGTTCCATGCAGACAGGGTAAATACGGGTATTCTTCGAGTGGCTCCTCTCATCGCAATAACAGTGACAGTGCAGAAATGTGGGAAACTCAAAACCACAACTGATTTTGATTTTTGACCTTATCTCACCCAGATGCAGGAACAAACATATGCGCACACCCATCCTGGGGCACATGGGTAGTTTGACAGCATATCACACTCCACTGCACTTTGCTACTTCACCTAGCGCAGCAATATGATAATACCTTGCATAATGCGCACACTTAGCGACCCACACAGGCAAATTACCTGATAGTGCTGGGAGGAGTGTTGTGCTCGAACCACTGCGCAGCGCAGCACAGCTAGCAGCAGAGCAGTCGCTGCAAGGTCAGGCACGGTGGCCTCGCCCAAACAAAAAGGGGACAGTAAGAGGGTGGTGGAAAAAATATGAAAGGAAAAAAGTCGCGCCTTGAGCCAATTCCACATCAACTTGGCACAAGAGCCCACTTGTCAATCAAGAGCAGAGACACATGAAGGCTTTGTTAAAACAAAGTTGAGAGGGAAAAACCAAGAATAAAGGTAGAGGGTCTATGATCAAAAGAGTGGCCAGCAAGCCAGCAAAGAGGCAGGTCTGAGATGCTAGCAGGCAAAGATCTTCTGTTATAGATCATACAAACGTATACACGTCAAACACCTCAACCTGGCAATAGCTTGGTTGTATACTATATTTGTGAAGTTTACCCACTGGAACTCAACACCCTGCGGTGTCATGTTTGGTTGTAAGGGCTGTCCAGGTTTGTGTTCATGATATTTAATTTCAGTGCAGGTCAGGCTTCTTAATAGGCTTTTTAATTGTGGCATCACAACATTTCGTAACTTGCCAGGTCACAATTTTTCATTGTAAACTGCATCAAACTGAACAGAACTGAGCTGAACAGTGGGACAATAAACTTTTGAAATATAGCAACAAATATAGAAATCAACCAGTTGAAAGTCCGTACGTTTAATTGACACACACAAAAAAGGAATGTTTGCATTCGTCTAAGATCAGAGTTTAAAACGCATGTAAAAATGTTAGCTCAACTGAAATGGAGCTTTAAATGTCATGCCAGCGCATGCATGCCATTAAGTTGTTGTGCTGTGTGACGTCATAGGTCAGCCAGAAAATATTCAAAACCAAAAAGCTGAAAGAGTACAATCACCACCCATCGTAGCCAAGGCAACGCCAGTTCAACAGTAATTCTACTACACCTACTTGCATTTAAACTGGGACAAAGCCAAGCTTAGCATTAGGAAGCTGTGCATTGCTTATGTTATGACATGCTAATGCTAAAATGAGCCTACGATGACATGACTGTTTTTAATCAGTAAGGGGTTCATCTTGAAGTGTTATTAATATTTTCCTAGAGCATCATTGATTGATCTACTGATTAAAACAATCCTAAAAATGCTAATCTTGCTCAGTTCTAATCATGCGAGCCCCCACTAAAGATAGCGATCCTCACGCACACATGGCTCTAAATACTGAAGAACTTCACACACACACACCCACACACCAACCCACACACACTTGTTTGGTCAGATTCACATATTTAGCCACAAACTGACACAGCGGTAACACACATTGCTCAGCGGTAGCTTAGCACTGTGATTCACAGCTCTCGTGTCTTTCATTATTTACCCCCCCACCTCTTCGGAATCCATGTCAACTTCAATTTCAAACCAAACATTTGGCTTCGTCAACTCGGCCGCGGTACAACAATAAACTGATGCTTCCCATCTGTTTCCCGCCACAGCTGTGGTGTGATCCCCCCCTTCCCCCCTCCCCCCGCAGGAGGTTTTTTTCAAATGGATTTCCATCCTTTGTGGCTTTAAATGGCTGAAATCAACACTTTGTGTCGTCAAAATGAGCTGAGGCATCATTTCAAACAGCTGCTCTCACATGGAGACATCTCTCTCTCTCTCTCTCTCTCTCTCTCTCTCTCTCTCTCTCTCGCTCTCTCTCTCTCTGTCACATGGTTTTATCTTTACCATACCTTCAACAGCCACAAGTAAATTAATTATGAAACACATTCCAAAGGAGTTAAATAAAGACACAATAGTCCCGTAGGCTCCTCCAAGCTTTTTAAGTCTTAATTATAACTTGTAATACTTTATGTTAATAATATCTGGCCTGTGCGAATGTTCCCTGATTAAAGAGTCCTCCCACGCTGCCTTTTGAACTGGTGGAGATTTAAAAAGAAAAAAAAAGAAAGAGGAGGAAAAAAGCCACTCCTAAAACAACGTTTGCTTGCCTGAAATGTTGTGGAATACTTGCCCCTGTGGCTTGATGAAAAAGGCTCACGGCGAGTTATCAAAGTAAAAGCCCCTTCACTCAGAAACGGCTCTTCCTAGGAAGGCCATCATTACGGAGAGAGGCCTCTTTAAATGAAAGCTTTCTTAAGAGGCACAAGCACATGCACAAGGGGGAGGGAGATGTTCATCTCAAAGGAAAATTAGTCCCGGAAAAAGGAAAAGTCCCGTCACTTTGTTGCACTTAAGGGCTTTGGCTTTACTTTGCATGGGGAGGGGGGACGGGTGTGGGCCGGAATCACAAACTCCAGAATCGCTGGCTGTGATTCAGAAAGATTTGCTTCCGTTTGCTGAGGAGTTACAGAGGTGCAGCTGGATTTTACAAGACAGACACCTCGTGCCTTTTAAGAGTCCTTCGGCATTTTTATCAGCACAGTGAAGCCTTTGCAGCAGGACAGTAATCATCTGAGGCAGATAGGAAATGTTTCTGCTGCCCTTGTCTATGTGGAGGAGAGACGGAGTCGGGCTGCCGGAGGAACGGGGGTGGGGGAAGAGATGCTCCAGATGCAGAGGATGGAAGTGCATTTCAGTCGGGGTGGTGGAAAAATAAAGGAGATGAGGGTCCTTAAAGAAAGAAACTCAAAATGACGACTTAACCTCTCAAAATAATGAGGTGGGATATTTCATGAATAATTCAAAACCATCTAATGACCAGAAACAGGCCTGGCCAAGATAGACTGTGGGCTTCCGAGTTCAAATATTTGGAATATTAATCGGAGATTTGCCGTGTTAGCGCGTCAACATAATTCAGAGTATCCCATTTAATCCAAATGGTTTTATGTGGCACGTTTCAAACAGCTGCAGGTGACGGAAGTGTTGCACAGATTTAAAAACACAAATGATTATAACAGATAAAGTTAAAAATGAATTAAAAGTAACTTGTGGAAATGAAAAACCCAATTTTGGAAATGCCAGAAAAGACCGAGCTAAACTAATACTCCAAATAATAAATGTCTCACGAGGTTTCAAAAGGCCAAAGAGAAGAGATGGAAGATTTAGGCTTTCACTTTGTTTGCATAAAACCCAGGAGCAGTTTGACCTGAGCAGGTCAGGTGACCTGAGAGCTTGTGGGTGCATCAGGGCTACAGCCAAATATTGACCTTATTTCCATGGAATTAGTGAAATTTTGAGGGTAATCTCATTAAACCATGGTCAATAGTTCAAATTAAACACAGACTAGTCACGTGGAGATCCTCAGAGATTACTATAAAGGTCATCCTTTTGTAATAGCAATTTAAAAAAGATTAAGTGTTTCCATTTACCACCAGTTCCTGCTACATTGGAATAAAGATCATAACGAGTCCGCTTTCCATGTATGTGTGTTGTTAAAGAGAGTCAAAATAAAAGCATAAAATACATAAATCCAGACCATTTCCCATCCTCTGTTTTCCTGCACATGTAGCACGAAACACTGATGACAATGTCCCTGCATCAGCTTCATTGGCCACTACGTTAGCGCCTCCGTGTTTGCTCAGTGGTTCCAGAACTAGCATGATGACAATCCGCAACCCGATTTTTGTTACCTGGAAAACAGTAAACACATCTTGTAATGCAAATTCGATATCAACACTTTGAAGCCGTCATTTCCATGTTTTAAACTAAGTTGGGCTCAGAAGTGGCTATTAAAACAAATCCTACCGCAACAGGCAAAGTGACAACAAGTGACAAATGTGGTTGAAAATCCTCATCTTGTTTTGCTTTTTGGCTCCAGGAAGAACAGGTTTTTAAGCACACCTCAAAGACAATTTATTTATATTTATCTGACTCTGGACTCTCAGCGTCGACTCCCACTGAGTGTGAAGGTAATTGCAGTTGTGGGCGGGGCCAGATGTTTGCCCTCTCCAGGTGGTCGGGGCCAACCTTCATCAGATTAGAAACTCAGCTCTTTTCCTTAATTCTCGCCACAGCCTCTTGAGATTCCTCCCTTACGCCCACACAACATTCTGGCACATCTTCATTCTAATCGGTGGATTTTTTAAGAGAAAGACTCACAAACACTTTCACTACAACCCTTTACAAACTGCTTGTTTCTTGGGGGGTGGGGGAGAATCTTTTGCATTACGATTCAGAGAACTGAGATTAATTAGGCTTGGTACCCACCCTGGAGGAAATTGTATTCATTATTTAAATGCAGGTGGCGAATACTGACGGGCTGTTTTGCCTCTCAGACTTGCTATTTATAAAAGATAAGCGTGTTCAGGATCAGTGGTTTCGCAACTTATCAGACGCTACAAGCAGCTCTGACAGATTCTTTATCTAAGGGGGTGGAGTCATTGACAAAGAAAGAAAAAAGCCCTAAATGAGAAAGGCAGGAACAGATAATGGGTGCGGATCTCTGGATGTGGAGGACTTCCACTGGAATCCCCACAGTCACACATTCTGAGGAGTGTCACAAAGGTTAATGAGGTGCCTCCGCCTCCTCCAACACCTCCAATACAGACATAGAAGAGAAAATGAACCCCCTCAGTGGATGGTTTGGATGTGATCACAGCAGAGTCCACGCAGATGACCTCGCCGCCTTTTCAGAATTTCAGATCAACTCCGTAAGGTTTGTGCCTCCGATATTCATTAACTGGACCCCTCGAGTTGCGAGTCGTCTCGAAGCAACTCCAGCTGAATAGTTCTGAACACAGACGGATTTCAGTGACGTGCTGACTTTCAATCTCACCCCATCCGCCTCAGTATAAAGTAACCCCTCCTCTTCTGCTTCCTGCAACGAGCAGAAACAATCATTTACGCTCAGTTTGACAGTTTAGCTGTAAATACTTTTATTTTTGATTTCATTTTAGTGAATTTTGCCCAATGTGCATCTCTCATTCGTGTAACTGGAGACACAAGTTAGAAAACAGTTGAGACAGATTTCTCATCTGTTTGAACATCTCCATCGCAGTTCTAAGAACCTTTTGAGAGCACGCTTTGTCTTTTGTAATGCTAACAGCGCATCAGTGCAGCGCAGGCAGAAAATTAGAACCAGGCCGAACAAATCCAATGTCGGGCTATATCTGTGGAGCTTTCAACTGTTCTTCAGTCGAACACTATTTTGCAAACCCACAAAATACAATAATTATAATGAAACTCTTCAATATGACTAGTTCAGGACCTGAAATGTCGACGTTCTGTAGAGTTCCAAGCCTTCCAAAGTAAAGTACAATTCTCTATTCTCTATAACAATTTTCTTCTTATCCATCTCTCACATTTATTCATTTGCACTTGCATGTTTGAAATAAAATGATAAACCAATTAAACCATGTATAGCTGTAAAAACACCCAGATTATATTACATATACATATTACAGTTTGTTGTTGTTTCTTTTGCTGCAGTGGGAACACACTTCTTAATCTAGTTTTGGGTTTAATCCCCGCTGTCCTTATCAAGAGACACTCTCTTGTGGAGACTCTTTCTCAAGAGACTCTTTTGACAATTGTCCATTTCAGCACAAACTCAAGACATCTTTCCAGGAATTAATCAGGCAGGAGTACTTGATTAATGCACAGACACCAATATTATGGAATTACAGGGATTGTGGGGGTGCTGAGACAGCTGATTGTGCTGAATGTTTGTCTGGTTTTGTTCTGCTGTTGGCCAAGATTACAGATGTAATATTTTCTGCAATTTGTTGCTCCACTCTGAACACGTGCATGTCACCTCTTATGTCACATCAGCACTTAAATAATTCAAAAACACCATTTTTCTCTGTGGAGTGGCCTGACCCAAGGTTACATAAGAATGACCACGCAGTCCCCTCAGTGTTAGCATTTAATTAGCTGCAAGAGATGGTTTTTGAAGGGACCCTTCATGTGCAAATTTGGAGATTGAAATATGAAATGAAAAGCAGAGTAGGACAGAAGAAGGAGGCTGGGCGTAACATGGCGTAAATCCCCGAGCAGACATGTTATCATTCAGAGGTGATTCTCTGGGATTTTTGTACGCAAGTATATGTTTTTCTGTTTTTGTTTTTGCATGGGTGTCAATCAAAACTATGCATCCTTGAAATTTGCATCATCTTTAGTGGAGGAAGGTTGATTTTGTTGCCTGGTTGGGGGCATTTTTCACCACTTCTTGCATGGCAATGACACAGAGCAAGTTGTCAGGAGAGCGTGTCCACAAACCCATCCCTATTTCCCTCCCGGTCAGGCCGAAAAGTGACAAATGTGTTCTCCTCTCAGTTTCCCCAGCTGGTGGAGCTGCAGGGATGATGTCATCATCAATCAGCGATGACACCCAATACTAGTGACACCAAAACGGCTTAATATCACAAACAAAATAAGTGGAGTGCTAACAGCGACACCAAAACCGTAAAGCTGCCGTTAAACTTTAACGCTACGTGTACGTGGGCTGCATTAGCAAACATTAGTAGGATATTAACAGCTAATTATCAAAAGTAGCAGCAATATATTCTCCCCACCCACTTTTTACAGCTGCATGCAGAAAGGATCAGTGTGCAGAAGCAAACTTCACATTGCGTCAACTGAACTATCCAGTCAATTTGAATAATATCATTGTTGACCTTTTCCTGTTCCTTAAATGCCACACACTGCATTTACTCAGGGTTAGGTTGACCATGTGACACTGGAAGTGTTTCATAATAGATACCCAGTGCTTATAGTTCATGTCTGCACCTGCAGGTGTGTTCAGGCTAACTCTAATGTATGAGGAATTTACTTTCATTTCCAAGGGTGGGCCGCAACTCACAACAGTCCTCTGATTGGCTGACACAGCACGCCATTGAATGGTTTACATTTTTCAAAGGTTAAGTTGCTCTCGAGCAACCACCACGAAGCCTCTGGCGCGAAAACACAACACTCACTCATCCCGTCACGTGAACAATCCACTCCCGAGGACAGGCATTTGCCAAAATGACCGTTATGGCCCGCTTGCTTTTGGATCTTTCCCCCCAATCTGATATTCTGACACCTTGCTAAGAAGCACTCGGGCTGCTATGTGCACTGAATAGGTTCATAAATAACATTAAATATGGAAGCCTTCACCTCTATTAAATGCAGAGGAGGTGGCCCTGTACCACAGAATTTCTTCTTTTAATTTCAAACTGGTGTTTTCGATCAGTACACGTCCTCCAATCTCAAAGTCAAAAGGACTTTTATTTGTGCCAAACGTTCCCTGGGAAATGCGTTTCTGCCCCGTGTTGGCTGCCTCTATCTCGGAGGAGCAGGTGTGTTGCGAGGCATCTGTTGTGATTGTCATCTATTATAGAAAAGCCAAAAAGCCTAAAGTTTGCAAGTGTGCCTGCAGAAGAGAAGCAAAACTGGAAAGAGGACACACGCGGGCGCGCTAGTGTGCACACTTCCTGTTTGTTTTTTGGGAGTTTTGCATTCATTTTTTACATCACAATCTGTTGAGTTCTGTCTACAGGGTGCAATTGTTAAATAATAGATGCATTAGAAGATGGAGCACTTCTACCACTGTAAACGTTTATGAATAAGTCACGATTATGAACCAACACCCGTGTGTGTGTGTGTGTGTGTGTGTGCGTGTTAAATCTGTTGTGTGCCTTCTGTGCACTGACAAAGTGCACAGAAGGTTTGTGTTTTCATTAAAAGATCCTTTTACAGGCTTTTCATGTTGTCACCGCACTTGGCTTCTCTGCGCCACCATCGATTTTGCTCCACGCCTCCCATCTATCATCCATTATCCCCAAATCTGCTGCGGTTATTCCAAAAATGAAATCTTTTGTAAATGAATGATTAGTGCAGCCACACTGAAAGACCACCAACAGAACTCGCCGAAATCAATGCAATTGGATTACTGCGACTAAGTCCAAAGAGCCATTATTCCACTTCATGGATCAATTGAGCGAGAGTGAAATAGGCAAATTATTGTAATATAATGACACGCATTGGTTTGCCATTGTCTTCATTTCTGCATTACACGACATTTCGGGACCCCATTCTTCTCCAGAAACATGAATCAGTTCGAAGCCCTCATATGATTGATCAGTTGGCGCGTGCAAAGCTTCACTTTTCTCCATGTAACATGATATACTGTGATCTTTGTACTTTCAAATATATCACAACCCCCCACCTACCCACCACACACACACACACTCTTGTCCATCTCTCTTTTTTCCCACTTAATTTAATTAGCTCCTGCCTGACAATTACCGCTACCAACACCATCCTGGTCCGGCACGTCATCCATCTTCATTCACCTGCTCCTATGCTCGCTTCCCACCAACAGAGAGGTCAGAGGTGAAATGCCATTCGGGTTGACGTCTCACCAGCCGTGATGATTAATATCTCTGCAGAATTCGTCATTGAAAGATGGCTGGCATGTTAAATTCATGTGTTGGAGCCACACAGCGGCGTGTTCAAGGTGCATATCTCCCAAGATCTGAAGCAAGAAATTCAATTTTCTGTGTGATCCAATAAGAAATATGACACATCTTCTTCTGGACAGGCGCATTTGTTATGGTGGCTCTTTGTGGCTCCTGTGGAGGCAAATAAGGGCCCTAATACACCAAACGCTGACTCTGACAGAAAGAACTCAATACAAATTGGAAGCACCGAGTTTATGGCTTAAATTTAAACCCCATTTGGTTTTTGTATTTTTTCCAATTGCAATTAAATATAAACCAAATGTGCTTCTATATTACATCTTTTATTCACGATTTAAAAGATTGGTGTGTATTACCAGATTTTCACCGCAAATAAGGAACACAACATAATAGGAGGCTCTACTTTAGCCCTAAATATTGCATTGGCTGCTAAATTGTGCAAAAAGGAGAAAATAAATGAAACCATGTTTTAGTGGCTTTGGGATTCCACGTTGCATTGAATGAATTCAAGGGCAGGAACAAGGCAGAGCTGTTTCGACTACAGCCAGGCGTCCTTAGTCACGTCGGGTCACCCCAGCACGCTTCCCTGCGGTACGACTGCCTCACAGACGCGACTTGAGGCGATCCTTCGCAATCGCAACAATGCGGAGCAGCGCGGCACAAAGGCGGGAGCGCCGAGCGACGGCGCGGGGAGGGGTTTGAGTGGATGCGGCACAGCTTTACACCGGACGTGTTTGGCTGGTTGGCACCTTTTCTGCTCATGTTGCCTCCACGAGTTCTCTCAAGGTGAACACTTCATACTTATTGATTTCCAACATGCAATCTTCAATAATTTGATAGGTATCTTCAGTCTCCCATCTCCCTCCTGATCTCCCCCCCCCCCCCCCTCTAGCATTCCTTTAACACAACGCCAATGCCCTGGAGTATTAATTATTTGTATTGTCTGTGCTCTGATCTACCCTCTTCTGTTAGGATTTGCATGGGTGGTGCGAGGATGGCATGTCTAATCCTTTGCCACAGAGAATTCAGCAGCTTGATATAATAAGGAACATGAAGTTACAACAACAACAACAAAAAGAAGAACTTTAGCTCCATATAAGAAGCTGCGAAGACTCTCTCCATTCAAGATGAAGAGCACTGGAGCAAAGTGTGGTTTTAGATCTGACTTTCGGAGTCTTTACTGTATATCAAACTTTTCGAGTTTGGCAGCGGATCACTCGGGGAGAACAAAAAGATTCCATGATGAACTTGCATTATTCACACAGCCAGGGACACTTTGAGTCCTTAAAAAGTGAGGCACGGAAACACACCCAGAGTTATGCCCCAACAAGAATCCTGGTTTTCAATCAAATTACCATTACTGAAACCCCAGTGTCGCTGCAGCTCGAGGCAGCGGTGAGGTTTCATCTGTTTTATCTTGGGTAAAAGTTTGGAACTAAAAACATAGCGTACGAGCAGAAAAAGAAGATCTTAACATTTCAGTATTATTGAGCATTTTAAAAATTGATGGAATTGGGAATGAGATTTAAGTGAGGACTTCTTGTCTGCTCTGGGAGGCCTGCCACATGTCCTCCATGCAGTGAGCACGGAGCCACTTCATCTTCATGCCTGCAATATGAAGGTGTGTTTTACTCAGGAACAATTTGAAATCAATTTATTGAGGTGGAATAAATTAATCAAACTGTCCTGTTTTTTTGTTCAGCACCCACAGGCTGTGCAGAGCCCAGAGAGGCATTCCATGGACACACAACTGGGAGAAGGGGCTGAAAGTTAGTGAAAGGCTGTGCAATCACAACTGCGTCACCGTGTGGTGGCCTCTCAGCAGGGACTGCTTTAAATAGCTGTTTGCATCCTCCACTTCCCCTTAAAACAGTCCCAGTGGGGTTTTATAAGGAGGGTAATTACATTTTCTGGGATGATTCCAGTAATGTCAATTAGCAAGTTCTCTTAATCACTTATTTAGCCACTTCAATGTGAAGTTTTAAACCAGGCAATTTAGAATGGAGATTAATAAAAGTGTCAGGAGGTTCTTTGACTGTGAGTGCTTTTAATTGCATTTAACCAGACAGGTTTAGTAAAGTGATTCAAATACATGAAAAAAGGGATTTTTCTGTCACTGTTGAGTCTTTTTTTAGGTCCCACATGTCTGCTTGGACTGTCAGCTGTTCTGAAGGAAAGTATTATTTGCCAATCAAGAATGAATCATCAGTGACAGTCCACTTTAAAATGTGTCATATGACAAGAAATTTTATGTATTTTCTTCGAGCACTCAGAGGATGACAGCTCAAAGCTAACTTTAGCAGATATTAGCCAATATTATAAGCTATTTCAATCTGTTACACGGGAGTCTCAGAAATTTGTCAAGTCTCCATGACCATCTGTTGCCTTTTCAACAGAGTGGGATGCAACAATAGAAGTTTGGCATTAAAAGCTCAGTTAAAGCATTTCACCCTCCTCAGTCCGGTGTCGCGTGGAGCATTTGTGCTTTTGTCCGTGTTTCAGGGCATCTTTGTGCTGTGTTTGGCACCTTTAAATCATTTCAAGATGCAGGAACAACAGTGCCAGTTCATGATCCTGTGTCATACCTGCAGCCATGGTCGCGAGCACAACCTAACCTGTCTCTAGCCATGAGACGGTCACTGTCTCTGTCCATGGTCCCGAGCACAACCTAACCTGTCTCTAGCCATGAGACGGTCACTGTCTCTGTCCATGGTCCCGAGCACAACCTAACCTGTCTCTAGCCATGAGACGGTCACTGTCTCTGTCCATGGTCCCGAGCACAACCTAACCTGTCTCTCGCCATGAGACGGTCACTGGCTGTTTCCGAAACCCCACACTCGTTCCCTGTTCACTACTCACTACATGGGGGACATGGATTGAGTGAACTACGTAGTTCACTCAATTTAAAGTTAGTATTCGGGCAACAGCGTCATTTACGGCGCACGTAAAGTGACGTCATGGTGTCGCTTAATAAATACGAACCAGTCGCCGGGAAAAGTGGCCAGGTCCATTTAATTATTTAAACCCATCAGAAATACGTTCAGCAGTCATTTGATGAAAATGCAATATTTTACCCTATAATTAACTTTATATAATAAAATGAAATATTAATGTCAATAATAATGATACCATAATAATTACTTATTATCTAAAATAATTAGTGTCCCTTGACATTCTCAAGCCAAGACGTGATGGCACATTCTCAAGTCATATTCCACTGTAGTGAAAACATTTAATAAAGCATTTTTTCGTCAAGAAATGGCTTCAGAGCTACTTTACATCTTTGTAAATATTCTTTTACTGAGATTCTGTCGCCTGGTGAGGAACAGATGATTCCGAAGAACAATTTTAAGTGAGGGGCGGGATCAGTGAAGATTGATTGATTTTTTTTTTTTACACATTTATGTTGTAATATTTTAAGATGATCATATTGGACCACCACTGAAAAAATATTCTTATTTCCAAAAATGTCATATATCAAACCACACAGTAGAAATTATGTTAAAAAATGTACCCCGTCGGTATCACGTGATACCATAAAGGCTGATGGGATACATTTTCCAAGTTAGGGTGCATCGCTTGTACACTACTTTTCGCAGTGCATTGTGGGATATATTGAGTGCACTCCATAGGGTACAGCGATGCTTACTAACAATTCGGACACTATTTCAAAATGGCGTCCACACTATTGAGTGCACTATATAGGGTATAGGGGGTGGTTTAGGAAACAGCCACTGTCTCTGTCCATGGTCCCGAGCACAACCTAGCCTGTCTCTCGCCATGAGACGGTCACTGTCTCTGTCCATGGTCCTGAGCACAACCTAACCTGTCTCTCGCCATGAGACGGTCACTGTCTCTGTCCATGGTCCTGAGCACAACCTAACCTGTCTCTCGCCATGGTGCTGAATGCGTCCAACGGAGCCGCTCACTGTCTCTGTCCATGGTCCTGAACAAAAGCCGGTCCTGATTTTGGACGTACCCTCTGTGTCTTTGTCCATGGTGCTGAACAGCAACAGTGGAGGGTAGGGACTCTGTCCATGGTGCTGAAGAGTGGAGGTTGGTGTCCAATGTCCTGAATATAAAATCTGGTGCTGTGCACAGGTTTCCTGTGGCTTGGTCCATGTTCCTGAACACAGCCTTTCTTTTGTTTTTGGAGCTTTCCGCTGTGTTAAATATTTTTTGAGTCATTTCTGTCAGTCTTGGGAGTCTTGAATCATACATTACCTTTGTCCGTCATGCTCCCACATGAAGTACAGTGGTGATGGCCCCCATGGACTGTCTGATGAGTATGTCCTTTTTTCTCATTGAGTTTTCTTCACGTTGATTCTTGCCTAAAGAAAATTCAACTGCACTTCTTATTTTTTGAGACGTTTTATCCATGAGGCATTTTCAGTTTTTATATATATATATATATATATATATATATATATATATATATATATATATATATATTTATAATATGAGTCTCTTGAGATTTTTTTAGCAATGTTTTTATTATTGGAATGGGGGATATGCTAAAAAAAGGCCTAGAAGCCAACAGCAAAAATAGTTGAAACTATATTTTCATGGATGGGGAAGCCTAACAAGGTATCCACAATATGAGAAACAAACTGGATAATAGATAATTGTTTTCATGCTTTTTACAGCTGATTTAAGACACTGGTAAAACCAACCGTTAATATAAGAGATGTAACAGAAAGCTAACACATCAGGAAGGTTAAGCCAAGAATAGCCAAGTCTTTTTTGTATGCATCCCTTTAAAAATGGATATTCGACTCCTTTGCTTCAATCTGTAGCTGCCTAACTAGTTGTGCAGCATGGTTGACATGAGCACTGAAACACTGGCCACAAGGCAGCATGCGCCCATTACTTCTGCTGGGCTGAGTGCACAATGAAATGAGGATTAAAAATGTTGGAAATAAGCCCAGAAAGCATTCAAACAGAGGACAACCTGCTCCCCTGCGGTTGGATACCGAGCAGCTGAGAGCAGTGCAATGCTTTCCGATTAAACTACCTAATTTCATGCGATGGCTGGAACCTAAACAGATTTACTGTTTTTTTGAATCAGATACCTGGGGGCCAATGAGCTCTGATTGAGATTTACCACTTTAATAATGCTGCATTTGCGGCATAGTTTAGGATATAAATGGCAAAATGAAAGCCACCGCATGCAGCACTGATGCATTTACTGGCATCGCTGCGCACAAATGAAAGTTGCAATAGATACAAATGGACACAGGTCAGTGACTCAGATTATTTTGTGTTCTGCAGGCACATTGTTTTATCTGAACGACAAATAAAACCAGAATGGCATCATGTGCATGAACACCTTCAATGGAAAGATAGATTCATCATTATCATTAATTAGAAGCAAGTGCAATTATGTTTTTAAGAAAATGACCCTTTCCTGAGGGAACAGCACTGCATTAACTCAGTCGTGCTTCCAACTGAAAGTCTTGCAGATAAAAACTGGAACAGATGTGTTCAGTATATGATTTGCTTGGTCATATCAGTCTTTCATTGATTACTGGCTGTCGCTGTTGACACGCTGCATGCTGACGATACGGCACCTGTTTGCTGTAAGCGAGCAGCTTGAAGCCTTTTTTAAGTTTATGCATTCAGTTTGGAGCAGACTTATTGATTTTGCAGAATGATGGTGTTGTTTGAAGAAAAGACGGGTTTAATTGGATGTTAACACGCTGGAAATCCATTTAGCCCTGCTGCACAAATCACACAATTAGGTTTAGGAATAGAAGTTTGTTTTTTTAGTGGACATATAAGCCTTTTGTGAATAATGAAATCAAAGAAAATAAATATTTTGCTGCATGAAGCTGCTCTTTGACTCTGCCAGAAAACCTTGTAAAGCAGCAACAACTCACTTAGCACATCATTTTTCAGAGGAAGCTTTAGTGAATACCTGGTTGGCAGTTTCATTGTGCTTCTGTGCCCTTCCGTAGAAAGGCAGATCTGATGTTTGGCTTGGTTGTATCTATGTAGTTTGAGGAGATCACCTGTGTTTTCACTAAGCAGTACACCTGACCAGGCTATGCAGCAGTGTATCTTTATCCTGCTTGTTCTCTGTCGGGTGTGTAGAATGTGTGGTGATAGCTGGTAGTCGGCTACATAAGCAAATTACACAGCAGTGGTGTGTAGCTCACTAATAAACTCCACGATGAAGAAAAGATCTGACAGGAATGACACTGAACCCCGCCCCACCCCTTTCTGTCATGTCCTGTCTCTTAGTCATAATCAATGAGAAACAAGTGAAAGTGAGCGTTGTCCCTCAGAGGAGGGCTGTTGACCAGTTGTCACAACAACGAATAAAACTTCACTTGACCAGACATGTGGCTCCACCATGCCGTATCGGTGGGAGGCTAATGTGGCCTGATTTAGGGACTTGATGGTTGTTGAAGATGTCCCAGCTTTTTCTGACAACACAGAGGTGACCCGGAGAAGAGATGCGTCCCATCTGTGAGTCATTACCCAACCCTGTGACCATGAGTCATGAGGGGTCCTCTGAATGGGTCTTAAGATCTGGCCGTGAGAAAACAAACAAACAAACATGACCACTTCTGATGAGTGAAAATCTGAAGGAATTAGACACAGAAGGATGGCAAACTGATTGCAACTGTTATCTGAAGAAGAGGAAACAAAAAACTAAGGATCACTCAGGAACAGCGGGCCCCAGATGCTACGGGGAGCGATACAGATGTCAGAAAGTGAGCCCCTAAAAAAGGTTGCATGTAAGTGAAACAGCCGCCAAAGGACCCCCCCCCCCCAAAAAAAAAAACCTCCAAGTTTGCTTCTCCTGTCCCACTTTCATTTTCACACGAGTAACCTCACAGCGGCGGAGCTGGCAGAGCTGTAGTGAAGCAACACTTTTGGTCCAGGAGAGGTCTAAACTAAATCTACTGCTTTAATGAGTCCCTCTGAGCAGGATCTTACACCACTGCTACATGGTGGATAAGGTATATATAAAAATACATTATTAATAAATAATGGTCCATAATTAAGTGTCGGATTGTTTATGTTTTCCCCTAATTCTTTGGGTTTACCTTGAACTTTCCTGTGAGGAATTCTATTTCTCACAAAACCAGGAGTTCATTCCACACTTTCAATCAATTGCAATGTGAAGTGTTTTATAAATAAATTGCACTTTGAATAAATCGTGCCATGATCAAGCCCAGTTGTGCATTATCTCATGAATTAAGTTTGCCTGCCTCTGGACTGGAATTCATGCCTCTACTCGAAAAAAAGTTAAATGTCTGATTTTTATTCCTCCCTGCATATCCACAAACAGTCAGTCTGAAAAATAATAATCCTGTTACATCCCTGAGGTTATGCATTCATATTTCATAAAGCATCCTTGGAAATGCAATAATTCCGTTTCTTGTAAGAATGCCCGGCACCGAGGCTTGTCAAGATCACGACGCTCCTCACGTCGAACTCAAATATCCCGTTGGACAGGATCTTGTCAGGGATTGTAGATTATCTTCCCAAAAGCTGTGAGCTTTATGAGACAACACACAGAGTGCATAAGGAGGTTCTGATTTGGCTTTACGTGCACGTTAAAGATGCCGGAGAGTGCATCATGTGTCAGTGGCAATAGTTCTGACAAAGTCATCTGCTGTTTAAATGCCAATTCCGAACTCCAGACGGGTGTTCCAGTCCATGTTCTTCACATCCACAGTCTTCGTCTCCCAAACAAGTTTAAAAAAGTCCAAAAGTCTTCACCTGGATATGGACCTGATCAGCGTTGGTGCTTTCATCAGGTTCTACCTCAACATGCAAAATGAATCAATTAAATGCGCTGCGACCAATAATGTTGCAGCCATTAAAGACCAGAATACTTCCCAGGGAACATTGATTTATTGGTTGTCTCGCATTATCCTTAATGCTCATTTAAAACGACCCAACCGAGCTCAGCTACGAAAAGGAGGAGGCAGCAAAATGGCTGTTTCGACTTTAATTTAAACTCTAAGCCCATCGAGAGAACCTCTGCACATTATTGAAGTCTTTTAGTCTTTTTTGTTCCGTCTTTTCAGAGGAGATTCGTAGGCAGAGAGCAGCATCTGAGTCAAGATTCATTTTCTGAACAATACTGGAAATGATCGACATCGGCACAATTAAATAAGGAGGGATGACACAGCAATCAGCGGCTGTAAAGACATGAGTAAACACAACAATATTATGAGATTGCCTTTGAAGCTGTGACAGAAATGCAGAGAAAAACACCAGGAGAGTCAGTACTCCTCCCTGTGGGACACCAGCAATGAATAAAGAACAAGGAAACAGTGTTATTGTTTAAGTCTGTAAGTCTGAAGGCGGGAACTGCCAGCACGGCGAGATCAATAAGAGTCTCCTGATGGTGTTGACATCGTACTGTTTGAATAACAAACTCTCGTGACTCTTAAACACGTCAACTTACAGTAAAGGGATCAGAGAGGAAGTTTGGATTTGTTTCTGTATTCAAGCAGGAAGTCTATGACCTCCATCTTAGTCAAGACACATGAATGACCTGAGCAAGTCAGGGAAGAGGAGTGCATCGTAATAACCTTTGTTGTTTCTGCTGCTATGTTTAACCACCGAAAAGGAAGTGGAAGAGTGTAAAAGGACCGCATTTAATCTACAAGTGAGTATAAAATAAGGAAGATTTTGTGCAGGTTTCTGGAAAGGGTTACAAATAGTTTGGATGTCAAAAGATCTTTGGAAACTGTATCTCTTTTTTGGCCTCCAAAGCCAGAAAACTAGACCATTCACCAAAATAATTCTGAATATATCTGAAAGCTTTCTTCAGCTAGTTGAGCAAAAATTATTTTAATTTGTGTCAGATTTATGGGAACGTTCCTAAAAAAACAGGCTATACAGATGAAAGTCACTGTCCTCATCACTATGGATGTCAGCAATTAACAAAACTGGAAATAAGTTTGACGTTTGTGTTCTTATTTGTCCTTCTATCCTGTCTCAAACATTCTCCTTTTTTATCAGTGAATTTTCTTATCTAGCACCACTTGTGCAAAGGACATACAAATGAATTATATTAACTGGGCATTCAATCTGCACATTGATAACAAGCCTGATCCCATTTCAAATGAGTTTCGTAACCTTTTAAACTGCTTGGATTTCTTGGCCCACATCCGTCTCACAACAGAGGACAAACACCGGACCTGGTCATAGCACATAGCTTGTCCACCATTGTGTCCTCTGTTGTTGACTTGGCTATGACCGAATACTAAATGTCCAATCTTTTAAAAATGTTACCGGTTTTAGCAATCAGGGGGTACCAGTGAGGCCCCCATGCAACCTGAAGTGGCTGCCAGTTATTTTGAGAATTTACTAAACTTTCCTCTTGTCACTCTTCCCCCACCCTGTGGTTTTAGCGTCGATGATTGGAACAGTAACAGTAAAGTCAAGCATCGACTCAGTAGCTCCACCTCTGACAAAAATGGTTCAACACACAACTATAACCCTTGGAGAATTGCTGAAATAAAACATTTGAAAGAACATTTGGAGGAAATAGAGAAGCTTCAAGTGGACAGTCTATTGTGAAATATTCTGTGAACAACTCCAAATCAACAATCATCCCTTTAGAACATCCGACATTACAAAATGTATTACAGCTCATAAAAGCAAGCCCAAAATCCTTTTTCCATATAATAATCTTTTAAGACACAGTCCTCCAGGTATCCACCAGCCTCTCAATTTGAGGATTCCACCATCCCAACCATTTTAGAAATAAGATTTTATTAGATCCAATCTTTTATCCCAACATACCGCAGTGTGTGACACTGAGAAGGCACAGGAGCATTACGCCCTGGTTGATGCAGGGATGCGTGATAGAGTTTTCTCCAAAGCTCAGCCAACAACCTGCCTTTTAGACCCGATTCCATCACTTTTCAAGACATTTTGTTGATTTTTTTTGAGGAAGTTATCAACTATTGGAAAACACTCTCTCCAGACAGGTGTTTTCCCTGCTGCTGTCAAAAAAGGCAGTGCTGAGGAGACAATCCTGAAAAAGAGCAACTTCCATCCCTACATTCTTAACAGCTACTAGCCTGTATGCAACCTACCTTTTTAGGCAAAAATGATAGAAAAAACTATCACATTTAATGCTTAACCAACCTAACCAATAAGTATCAATCTGGTTTTAGAACACACCACAGCACAAAAACAGAACTTTTAAAGAGGCTTAATGACACCACATCTCATTTAGACTCACAAAAAGTTGGTGACAGTGGATCTCAGTGCAGCCTTTAACACAATCAATCACTACACAAAACCAACTTTAACAACAGTTAAGCTTCTCTATTTTAAACTATTTTAAATTTGTTCAAGTCCTACAGTACCTCCATGAGAGACACTTTTTTGTAAATATGTTTTCAATTGTACATGCTTCCAATTGATGTCATTTGGAGAGGCCATAGCAACGAGGACGATACACAGCTCTATATTGCTGTACCTACTGATGACACAAGGCCGGGCGATATTCTTTTTTAAAGTATTTTAGATTCTATTGGCTCCCTGCGTGATTCAGGATCAAGGTTCTTGGCAATCCCTTTTAACTAATTATCTATGTTTTAAAATAGCTCTATGGGTTTATACTGTTGGACAAGGAATTTCTTGCAGATTTTATTGACCATTAGGGTAAAGTATTATACTGTTAAATGTATCTATTTTACTTTGTTGTATTAAATTTTAAGTGATGCTTTTGTCTATTCTATTTACATTTACTGCCTTGAGTGTCGGTTTTTATCCTACCTAGTTTTTGCCGTCCATACTGGGAGCTGAGTTGCCCTGGGGGTTGTCTGGGATAAGCTGGAGCAGAGCTGTGCCATATCCATTTAGCTTTTTAAAAAAAAAATAATCTTTTAACCATTTACATCTACAGCACTTCATGTTATATTCCTTGTTTGAAAGGTGCTATATAAATAAAATAAAGATAAGTTAAATGCTTCAACTGAAACAAGATAAACACAGGCTTTTCGTTTCAGACCATCTGTGAATGACCCATCCGACAGAAATGTTAGTGAAGTGTTGAGGCCTCAGGAAACCGAAGCAATTAATGCAGCTTAATGCATTGTGATGAATCAAAGATGACAACGACAACAAGCAACACAAGTTGGGCTATAAAGCTGCCTTTTTGAAATAGACCATACATGAGATCACGTGTGGGAGGCATAATCCACATATGTGATGACTCTGTCGATTAGATAAACACGAGAAGCCGTGTTTGTCACAACGACTCTTCAGCTGCTCGAGCTGCATGTTCGCTGGGATATTTTCCCTGTTGTTTCCAGGTTCCACATACAAACACTCGCGCAGGCCTCTAAAGTAAATGCAAGCACTTGCCGGGGAAATGCAAATATTTGAAAAGTATGCACTGGAAGAACTCATGGAGGGACAACATCACATCAAACTGGAAGTATATTATAATTTGCCCACCATATTTTCACTTTTTGGATGAGCGTTCTGTTCAAATAGCTGAGATAAAATGAAAAATACAAGTTCAACTGAGTCTGGTAATGGCAGCTGAAGGAAACCAGCCGGTGCTCCAGGTCGAGACTTCGAAGGGCGTATCCCTGATATTGCCTTTCATTAGTTTGCAAACTTTTCAGACAGACTTTTGGAATCTAGCATGAGGAACTGAATGCTGCAGTTAGCTTTTCATTTCATTTCCAAACTTATTTTCACACAATGTGTGGAGGCATCAGGAAAGCTTCAAAAAGCTATAATTAAAACCTCTCTGGCGACTGTGAGTAGTAGAGAGCTGAGGGCTGTACACAAACGGTGATGGGGCGGCATTTACAGAGGGAAGCGTAAAGATTTATAGTCAAGCTTTCTGCTGATTCCCCACATAGCTTTAGCGATCGATGTGTGGGGTGTGGCGCTGCGGCCCCTGCCAATACCTGTATTGACTTGAAGACAGTAGTTGACCTATCTTTTTCTATACATGATCCATGTGCACGCCCACAGTTGCAGACAGAAATATATCAGCCTCTGCAGGTATTGTTTGGAATAACAAACACATCATTAAAGGGCAGTATCACCACCTGATGCATAACTCATTAACCCACAAATCCGTTTGTGCCCCCACTTCGCTGTGTTGTGAAATTTAAATATGAAAAATCTGGCAGGCTGTCAGAGAGCATGCAGAAATTTCCAGTCCACATAAGCTGCTTCGCTGATCAAAGGTTGCTTAGTCCAAAAGCATGAACCACCCCCTCCCACCCCCAACCCAAACGGCGTTACCATGCTTGAGATGCAGTCTACACACGCCGAAGCAAACATGCTGACAGGAAAACAAGCTTAACATGCCTCCTGACCTTTCTGTAATCATCCACAGTAATTACAGAGTACACCGAGTATTTCAGCCCCTCAATACCTGCTGCCTTTCAAGACCTGGTAAAGGCTGCTCACAGATATGAGAAGTGCGTTTTACTGCCCTCCCCATACTAAATTAATAATGAGCGCTGTGAATTGATGGCACAGTAAGCTGTAAGCTGCTAAACACAGGGAGCAGTCCGTTACAAAGTCAGGCACATGTGCTCGGAAAACTGAATTACCTGAAAAGTGTCATTGACTGCAACTCTGGAGAATACAACTGGAATGGATTCAATACCAATTATTAAAATGGCAATTACTTTATACCATCCAGATAAGAAAGAGGGAATCACTTAATGATCCTCCAGAAACTGGGAGAAATCACACCCCACAAAATCTCCGGCCGTCTGAATGTTATCGATTCGGCGGCACCGTTGCCGTGCAAACGACGATTCCAAATGACATCTGAAATGCGTTCCGTGAATCCGAATGTGTGGATTCTTTGAAGCCCTATAATTACCCATGGCAGTGAAACACAGGAATCAATCCAGCATATTGTTGGCGATTTTAGACGTGTCTCACAGAGGCAGACAAAAGCCTAGCAGGACAAGAAAATAGCATTAGAGAACAATAACCACAGAGAACACATGCCTCAACTCTGACCTATTACATTACTGGCTGCACTGCTTTCGTCACATGTCCACTTGTATCCTGAGCTCCTGCTACTTCCTTTAGAGAGCAAATTGAAATGAAAGAGCGCTGGACGAGAGACCATTAAGAAACAATTTCCTGTATGGGTGTCACATGAGGCTCGACATTGCTCGAGGACCCTACCTGCAGGAGGATTATGATCATCTGAGTTTGAGAAACACGGACAACAGCAGTTTAGGGAAAATCAAATTAAACTGGCGCACATTTATCAAACTTCTTCCCCTGCAGCACTTCACCATCTTCATTCATGAAAAGGGCATCGGTGTTTATGTCACACTACAGTTAGCATGAATGATGTTTGCTGGTAAGCTATCACTGTAATCTTATTTGACACATTCCCCTGATTGAACATTGTTTTATTTGTTTTTCTTTTGCCCATTCCAACTTCTTCGACTTGAAAAATTAACTTTGCTTTTACCAAAAACATCTTCCACCCACGCGTCCTTATTTTTGATTAATAAAAATGATTATCTGGCCTGAAAATACTGACAAATTGCTGCCCACCACCTGCCTTTCTAATGGAAATGGATAGTTTTATTGCATTTTATCTATGGATTCATTTTAAAGCAGAGTCACTTCCCTTTGCAAGCAGTTTTTGGTGCATCACAATAACATATTTGGAGAATTTGTGGCCTGGATGTACATCGTTTCACCATGATGCAGCGTGTTAGATCATATAAAGGGACTCTCTGGTTTCATGTTGTGTTTTTTCGCCTCCAAACAAACTGGTGGCAGGAGGTATTGGCAAATTAAAACCAAGAAAAGATCGGTGTCAGCGTAGCAGGCTGAAGCCAAACCATCGAACCAAAGGTGGCATGAAGACAAAACACCCACCGCTCACCCACAGGCAATAAAAAGGGACCAAATCGACTGACCAGGGGATGCTTCAAAAGCTCAAGTGCCTCAGGTTTGAGCGTGTGGATGCATGGGGCAAATCGAGCTTCTGGTAGCTAGATGTTAAAGAAAGAAAATAGAAAAGGGTTTGCTGTTCAACAAATTAAGCATCTTTGATCCGATGGAGCAAGATGTGGAATGTCAGTGACAGGTTCAAGCCAGATCAATATCTCGGAAAATAAGGAGTGGAATCGTGAGCTGGATCCTTCATCCAACCTCGGACCAGCGCCGAGGTTTAGCCACTGGATTAAAGCAGGAGCATCTGCTGGATCGAGCAACCCGTCTTTAGGATTGTCTGCAGGAGATCAAAAGCAGATGTTCCAACAGAGGAGAGGAGATGAAAGCGGGGCGAACATCTGGACATCATCAGTAGAAACAGCAGTGCCTGTTAATACTCGGTAAACCAGATTGCTCGAGCAGCTTCACACGTGTGTTCAATAATGAGGTTTGTTCAAACGCTGTAGTTGAAGTAGTTAAAGCTGAAGAGGAATGTGCAGAAAACAGTGGAATGACCAAGAGAAGCACCTTTAATTAAAGCGAGTTCCACATAAAATTAGTTTCATGAGTTGCACAGCCACAGTCAGGTGCTCCATCTCACCTGATAGCCTTATAATTGAGTCCTCCATGGTGAGGCTTGACTTGTAAAAATTAAAAAAAAGAACTTTCTATTGATGAGATCTCCCCCAGCCTCCATACAGAGTCTGTTACCAACTCTTCTTTTACACAGTCGGCTTTCTCTTTGCAGGATCAATATGTGGGATCATGGTGAGGATCAGATTAACCTGAAGTCCAAATGGGCTCTAAACCAGGATCAGTTCTATGGTCACATTATTGCAGCTTTCTTTAGACTTGATGGGGGATTTTCATGTGTCCAGCATGGCTGCCTCGACCTCATGTCACAGTTCACTGGAATACAGACATGCGTGACATCTATAAGCTCCTCCGGTCCCGCATCACACCAACGCAAGCAGACAGCTCCTACATGGTAGCGACGGAGCCGCTGCTTGGACATAACATGTCCGAGCAGCCTGGTATCTTATATTTGGCTACATTACTCAGAGCAGAAGAAGATTTGTGTCATCTGCCAAAATACATAAATTAAAATAAAAATATAGTCCATCTAATGTCTTGCAATCATTTCAGGTGAAAAATAAAACATTAAAGTTAATAATTCATTTAAGATTATTTTTTTTACATCTCTATCAAAGGCACATGCTCAAGTCCCAAATATAAAATGCAATAAATGTGTTTTTTATATGAATAATTAATTTTGTACACTAAATAAGAAGCTATAAAATATTTATAGGACTCATAAATGTATAAAAATAACAACAAAAGCCTGCGTCACCGTGGGAGTAAATGTTTCTCATAATAAATGTAGTGGCACAACTGAGAAATGTAGATCAATAATCTTTGTTTTAGTCATATATGCAAAATATGGAAAAGTTTGGAGCAAACCTGAACATTTTTCAGTTGCTTTTACATCTTTCACTGACTCTGTTTCAGTGGTTCTGCTCTGTAGGAAAAGGACTAGCAGAATATTTACATTTAAAATAAGATTAATACAAATATATACATATTTTAAGAATGATCCACGGACCTCACAATTGGAGTCAACAGCCCTGCAGACACAGAGAGCCGCAGCCAGACCAGCAGACAGTGCTCTGAGTGTATTTTTATTCTTTTATTCCATCCTAGTGTGTTCAATTCTGGCTTTGCCTCAGCTCTACTCACCCTCAACTTACTACTTTAGGAGGTATGTAAACACAGAGCCACGAAGCAGAGGAACAAGAAGAGAGTCAGAAGGGGCAAGAAAGAGGGAGGAAACTGGGCAAGACCGAGGTAGGAACATGGAAACAAGGACCGCTGCCAGTGGTGATTCTCGCCAATGTCGGAACGGAACCAACTGTGGAATAAAATGTCTGAGGTACATGCGGACCACTTACACATGTACTGGAGTACATTCATCCTGCTGTTCTCAGAAATCTGGCTTAACAAGAACAATGGCAACAGTGCAATGTAAATCGACTGATTTGGCTGTCCCATCAGACTGGACCGCAAAGGTGGCTTCACTGGGAAACAACTGGGTGAAGGAATGTGTTTCTAAGGAATGTGTTTCTATGTGCACTCCAGACATTGTGGTCCTGGCTGTGTCTCTCGGTCCATTCTGCCTTCCCAGGAAATTAAGCCAACCTCCTTCATCCTAGTCGACATCCATCCCAGAGCAAAGTCCACCACAGTAACTGACTACAATAGAATCATCCTGAACACACCGCAGCAATTCTCCCCAGGCTCCCCAACATTCATTTTAGGGTCTAAGTCCCTGAAAACCTTTTCTCAGTACACCACGTGCCCCAGCCACCTGGGGAAGACACTGGACTGGTACTATGGCTCTGTTCACGATGCTTATAGGTCTGTGTCTCCCAGGCTCTGCTGATCACCACACCATTTTACTTCTTCCTACTTACAGCCCAGACATTAGGATAGCCAAGAACGCAACCAAAACCAACAAGAAGTGGACTGAGGAGAGCATTGCTGCTTTCCAGGGATCAACTGACGAGAGCAATTCCTCTCTCCCTCTGACGACAATGATGATCAGGTGGATGTGGTCTTCAACATCAATTTCTGTGAAGAGATCATGACCTCAAAGATTGTCACTATCTTTCCCAACAATAAAACCTGGGTCACCAAGGAGATCATCAACATCAACACAAGAAATGTATCTTCTTCTCTGTGTCTGAGGGATGGAAAAAAAGACCAATGAAACAAAGACCATCAGGATCAACAAACTGAAATCTAAAAACAGGGCAGAGAGGAATTTACTCAGGGGAAACTTCATGCGGCCTTGTAAGGTCTGAAGAAAGTGATGGCTGTGAATAGCACTGCTCTTAACCCTGTCCACATGGGTGGCAGCAACCCAGCATCTCTTCCCAACAACCTCAATGACTTTTTTACTAGGTTTGAGACTGACAACTCCACTCAGCTTGTCAATACCAGGTCTGCCCTCCAGCCTGGCAACTCCCCCTACACTTCCCACGCCAAGGATGTTGTGAAGACCAATATGAACATAGCACAATGAGAGAAATATGGTCAGGTCCTGAAACTGTGAGCACTGGACTTGCATCAACACTCCCAAAGCCTTCAACATCAACACCATTCATAAATACCTGGAGCTTCCAACACCTTAGCCAGGCTTCTGTTTGCAAACTTTCTTCTTTGCTTTTAGCACCTTTCAGCCCACATTATAGTGGAGAAGCTCCACCAGAACTTCACTCTGGATGACCATCTTTTCCTCTGGATTCTGGAAATTCTCACTTACAGAACACAGACAGTCCTGGTTAACAAAAACCTGTCAGCCCTCCTCATGACCTCTACAGACTCCCCACAGGGCTGTGTGCTCTTACAACTCATATTCATCCTCGATACAGACCAGTTGTGGACTTGACAACCTCCCAGCTGGAGCTGTGTATCAGCAAAGCCAAGGTGATGGTGGTGACCATCTCCAGAAGACAGAGATTTTGCTGCAGCTCTCTCCACAGCTATCCATTGGTTACTGGTGAAGACTGTGATGGAGTACAAATACCTGGGCACAATCCTCGACAACCATCCGATGTTCTCCAACACTGAGGTGATCTTGAAGAAATACCAGCAGACGATGTACCAGCAGAGGAAATTGAACGCCTTCTTTGTCAGCAACAAAATCCTTCTTACCTTCTATATGTTCATCAACTCAGACATTCATTGTAAAATGTCTGCTGATTCCACTCCATCAGCCTGCAGGGGAAGAACCACCTACACAGCATTTTCAGGGTGTATTCCAAGATAAATTTACATCCCACTGGCTGCCTGACTACTGTGTATGAGCAACAGTTTTGTGGCATGGCTGCCGAGCTCATGCTCTTTCCCCAACATCCAAGAGGCTCCTGTCCTACCACAAGCTATAGTGTCCGGCCTGTAGGACCAAGAGAGGGGATCCACCTTACATTCACCTCTTTTATTTGCCCCCAGGGGTAAATAACAGAAAGAACACAGATAGACCTGCAGACAGAACCACATACAGAACCAAAGACGGACACACAAATAGAAAGAACAACAAACAGACCTGAAGGCAGGTAGACCTAAACAGACCAACAGTCCGGGCCACAGGTAGTCCCACAGAGAAAACCAGGGACAAAGCCACAGCAAGACACACAGGTTGAACTGCAGACACAGACAGAGCCACAGACAAACAGAGCCACAGACAAAACCGCTGACAGAGCCACAGATAGAACCACAGATTGCGGCACAAACAGACCCACAGACAGCTGTGTGAAGGCGGGGAGAGCAAAACCCGACAAACACCAGAACTAACTGTAGGTGTTCATAATTACTGTTTTGCTGATGCAAACACAGCCAGAATGTTTTTCTCCCCTCTCCTGACACACCTGAGGTGGACTGTTCTGCCGTGCGTGTGCGCGCGCGCTAATGACAGATAACATTTGCCATCCCTCCATCTCCGTCTTGCTCTTAATTCCAACTGAGCACTGCAGATGGGGAAGAGGAGGGGGGATAAAGGGAGGGAGGGAGAACTACCTCAACTCGACACGCGCACGCGAGCACACGCACACACCTTCGCTCCTACCCCAGCCGCTGTCAGCTGATGTAATACTCCCCAACAAGGGAGTGTAATAAACAACAACAGAGGGTGTCTGCATCATGCGGGTCCGTGGCTTCTTTACAGCTGTGATCTCTTTTTGCAAAGCATTTTTTTTTGCCTTAAATCTTAAAAAACACTCTCTCACTCAGACGCGTAAAAACGTCACGCACACATGCGCATATAGTCAGCCACACTGACGCATCGTTTGTTTTCGTGCGGGACCGAGCCATGCCTTTAGCGGATTATTGTTGTGGTGTTTTTTTGAGTTTTTAAAGCTGCATTCAACAGTGTTCGCAAAGCAGGAAGGAGGGGGGGAAGTCGCAAGCGGAGCCGCGGTCGGAGGGAGCTGTGCCAAATCTGGCTCTCATTCTCAGCACCGGGATCCATCTGAGGCACTAAACTGAGATGTCACGATCCTCATGTGAGTCTTTTCCCTGAGACTTCAAAAAAAAAAAAATCATGCCGAGATCGGGAGCTTGGTTTGTGGACACAAATCTGTTTCGGCGCCTCTGGGTGAGAAATGAACACATTTAAGACTGCAAAGTGATTTTTTTCATCTCCTACATGTGGATTGATTTTTTTTTCCTTTTTGCTCCCTCTCTTCAGCATTCTCTCAGTCAGTCGACGGATTTTTGCCATTACAGCTCAGCAGAGGGTGTCAGATTATTCTTAGAGCACCGCGCTAGGATGAACACCGTCTTCGCGTTTCCCCTTTTGTGAAGTCGCCAGATAAAGGTGAGCGTGTGCGCAGAGTGGTAAAAAGAAGAAGAGATATTTTTTTTTGAACAGGAGGGAAAAAATAACCGAGAGTCAAGACACCGCGGGATGTGAGGGGGGGGATGCGGGAGCTTTGCGGCGGTGGGCTTGCCTCTACAGCTCCAGCGCAGGCTGAGAATCCAGTACCGACGGACGGAGAGCTCCAGACGCATCAACGCGCAGAGAGACCGTGGGGGGAGAGAAGGGGGGAGCAAAAAAAAAAAAACACACCAGGGATTCATCCCATTTGGTCCGCTTTCCCCTGCCAAGGTCAGTACATGAACTGAGAAACGAGTGAAAAGAAGAAAAACAGAGAAAAAAGAAAAATGCGCCGGACTGCGCGGTCGCTCGCTGGGCTTGATTTTCATCAGCAACGCGCGGAGGCTGCGAGGACGACGTGAAAGAGACGTTTATGTGGAAGTCTGGACACAAGTGCAGGTTATGGATGCGTTATGAAAGACTGCCTTATCTCCCCACTAAATGTCACTAAATCGCTCTCTTTTTTTCTGCTCCTCTCCGCGCTGACTGAATTCGCAGCTCCTATGTCTTGAAGCAGGGAATGAATCGTCCGCGTTGAAAAATGCTGCTTTGGATTATTCTGCTGAATGCGGCTCTTTGTGTTGCCAGTGGAAATGTTACAAGGGACGTTTGTAAAGAGCAGATTTGCTCTTGCAACGAGATCGAGGGGGATCTGCATATAGACTGCGAAAAGAGGAGCTTCACCACTCTGCGGCATTTGACCGGCCCCAGCTCGCAGTTCTACCACCTGCTCCTGCACGGGAATTCTCTGTCTCGTCTCTTCCCGAACGAGTTCGCCAACTTTTACAACGCCGTCAGCCTGCATTTGGAAAACAACGGCTTGCACGACATCGTCCCTGGCGCCTTCCTGGGACTGCAGCTGGTCAAGAGGCTGCACATCAATAACAATAAGATAAGATCGTTCAGGAAGAGCACGTTTCTGGGGTTGGACGACTTGGAATATCTCCAAGCTGATTTTAATCTATTGAGGGACATCGACCCCGCCGTTTTCAGGGACCTAAATAAACTTGAAGTGTTGATACTTAACGACAACCTCATCAGCGCGCTACCTATAAACGTGTTCCAACATGTGCCCATTACGCATCTCGATCTGCGGGGAAATAGAATCAAAACGTTGCCTTATGAGGGGATTCTGGAGCAGATTCCGGGCATTGTGGAGGTGCTGCTAGAGGACAACCCCTGGGACTGTAACTGCGACCTGGTTTCTCTAAAGGAATGGCTTGAGAACATACCGCAGAACGCGCTCATTGGCAGAGTGATATGTGAGGCTCCCACAAGGCTGCAGGGGAGCGACCTGAACGAGACGTCAGAGGCGGACTTGTGCCCTTCACAAAGCGGCGGCGCAGACACCAGCCTGGTCGCCCCTCCCACCCAGGAGGAGACCTCCGAGGCCCGTGGCTCTCGCCCCACGCCTTACAAACCAGACGCCGGCGGTCCGTCGACGCCTGGCGGCCACGGATCCAAGAGTCATTCCAAATCTCGTGAGAACTGGCAGCTGAAAACGAAACCCACTGAGGTGCCCACAGGTGTGAACGGGGACCGGGAGCAGCCGCACAACATGACGTGTCCCCAGCTGTGCAGCTGCAAACTGGTGGGGTCCCGGCAGGGGTTGGGGGTCAACTGTGAGGGCAAGAAGATCGAGAACTTGTCCAACCTCAAGCCGAAGCCGCTGGCTGCTCACGAAATAAACATGAGAGACAACAACATTCACGCTGTGAAAAAGAATCAATTGCTTGGCTACACCAGTCTCAACCTGCTCGATCTGGGCGGAAACAACATCAAGGTGATTGACAATGGGACTTTCCAAACGCAGAGCGAGCTCAGGTGGCTGTATATGGATAAGAACTACCTGGATACCCTGATGGCGGAGATGTTTGTGGGCCTCGTCAATTTGGAATATCTCAGTTTGGAATACAACGACATCCAGTTGATCGTGCCGGGCGCCTTCAGCCCCATGCCAAACCTGCGGGTGTTGTTCCTCAACAACAATCTGCTCAAGTCTTTACCGGTGGATGCTTTCCTTGGGATTTCTTTATCCAAAATTAGCCTGCATAACAATTATTTCACACACCTGTCTGTAGCTGGCGTGTTAGACCAGCTCAATTCAATCATCCAGATCGATTTACACGGGAACCCGTGGGATTGCTCGTGCAACATCGTGCCCTTCAAGCAGTGGACGGAGAAACTGGGGGCTGACGTAATCGTGAGCGATCTGAAGTGCGAGTCCCCCGAAGAGTTCTGGAAACGGGATTTTCGCTACGTGCGGAACGATCTCATGTGCCCTAAACTCTATGAAAAACTCTACCCCACGCCCCTGTCCAAAAACAGCACTTTCACCCAGGACTCGGGGACGCGCTCGAACTCCTACTTAGAGCCGAACAGGGTTTCCATCTCGGTGCTCGTCCCCGGGCTGCTGCTGGTGTTCGTCACGTCCGCGTTCACGGTGGTGGGAATGCTTGTGTTTATTTTGCGCAATCGGAAGCGGTCGAAGCGGAGGGACGGGAACTCGTCCGCCTCGGAGATCAACTCTTTGCAGACAGTGTGTGACTCGTCTTACTGGCACAGCGGTCCTTACAACGCAGACGGGGGCGCGCACCGGGGATTCGACTGCAGCACGCACCTCTCAACAACTAATGACGCGTAAAGGGACTCGAACGAGCTGGATTAGTGCCAAGCGCACACTGACTCGCACAAAGGACGGCCGAAATGACAAGCTTTGGGGCGTAAAAGGAGACTTGTTTATGTCTTGTTGAACCATATAAACGAGCTGCACAGGCCACACTGTAAAATATGTACATGCCATTCCCCGGCTAAAAGCAAACAAACAAAAACATCGAAGAGACAACCCCCCCTTTGCGCCCTTTCCTGCTATTTGTCGCAATCGGACTACGGATCTGTCTGCGCCAGGCAGAGACAACGAGGGTGAAAAAAGGAGCGAGGAGGTGGGGGAGCCAGAGGGGAAAGCGGTGCGTGCGTGGAGGAGAGAAAGCAGTCCCGAGGACCGGTGGAATGGTGCACGAGCGCATGAATGTAAATGTAAATACTCGGACTGATGTATCATAATTTGCATGATGATATTTCGCATGGGTTTACACACACACACACACACACGCACACACACACACACACACACACACACACACACACACACACACACACACACACACACACACAGGTGAGGAACCATAACCAAGAGAGAAGCAAAACTCGACCCTTTCATGTTATATCAATATGACAATATATAGATATTAAGAATTATATATGACTATTACAAAGTGCCATTTCTCTATTTTTTGTGAATCTGCAGTTAGGATTTGTATTTGTTGTTTTGAACTTGTTTGGAGAAAAAAAAGTGCAGTAAAGGAGGAGGAGAAAAAAACAATAACTGACTGACGACTGATTGGAACAGGAAGTGAAGCTGTCAGTGCATGTTAAACCTTTTCTGTTTGTTATCATTTGATTGTCAGTAAATATTTGGGGTTATTTATAACAAGATGATGCAGATTAAAGAGCCCAAGGTCTGCAGCAGTCATCATCTCCTTTATGAATGTACAAATGTGTTACTTTATGGTGTGCCAATTGTTGACTTATTCCAGACATGCAGATGAGCATGACCAATTAATGTCACTCAGATGCTAATGCTGCAAAGTTAATGTAGCTCAAATAACAGTTCTGTGGTTTTGTGTGTCAATGAATATAGCCTGCTTTGGGTGAGAGAAGGAAAAATATATCTATCAAGTCATTTTGGGGGGTTTATACCATCGTATTTTTTCAAACAACCAAGCAAAGAAGCGTTTTCAGATGAGCTATGTAGGTATAATTCCATATGTAAGCAGTGCAGGTAGACAGATATAGACTAGAACACTTTTTTAAATGTCCGAAGGGGAAAAAATAAACCCGAGTATTGCTCCTCAAACAAAAGTGTACGGCCATCAGTCACTCATCATATTGTGAGCTTTTGTAAAGCCATCTCCTCCTGTCCAAATATAAAACTCACTGTACTACAAAATGTGCTTGAAGTGGGCCTGGGTGGGGGACCCATGTCTGCGCAGAGTGGAAGCATGTTCATGCAGGCATGATGTCAGTGGCAGAGGACGTAGAGGGGGGGGGGGGGTCGCACAAATATGGAGGTCATTTGATGAGATGCCTTTGATTCAACATTATCAGTTTTGTTTTTGTTTTTGTTTTGTTAATGGGGTGGAAGTGAGAATTGTGGAGGGGGTTTATGTGGCTCACAATACGATGATTGAAGGTTTTTTTTTTTTGGGTGGGGCTCATCTGTCAGGTCTGCTGCTGCTAGGCCTGAGCTGAAATCAGAGGCTGTATGCTTTCAAAATGATCTCTGATCTGTAATTTCTCTGCAGTGTTGAACCTGAAACAGATGAAAGGAATGTGCAGTTTGTTTGTTTTTTGAATATTTCTTTTTATTTATTGTTATGATGTCTTGTGGTGTTGACTCCATTGATGTTGCCAATCTGAATCACGCTGAGATGCCTATAAAGGAGAGATTTCAGCAGAATTTGGCGAAGCAGACGCCATAAAAAGAGCGTACGCTGCTGACGTGAGATAGGCTTGCACCCCTCACCCCCTACCTGGTCCCTCCCCCCCTTTGACCAGGCCTCTATTGTCTAACCCAGTGCTCCTCGTTAGCCCCGTCCATGGTGCTGAATCATTTTCCCCGTGCGTTCTCTGTCGGCCTAACCCCATAACACTGCTTTGTGCTTGCGGGCTTGCGTGCATGTAGGCTTGCGCCCCCACCCGAGAGTGTGTGTAATGCGTGAGGGCAAGTGAGAGAGTTATGCTGTTTGCATTTTTGTCCAGTCACTTTTGCCCACTCCTTTGTCCTGTGTCCAAAACCTATGGTGTTGTGGGGAGGGGGAGGTAACTCTTTCTGTCTCTTCTGTGGATTATTACTGTGCCACAGTCCACTGATAATTTGTCATAACTTTCAAATGCTGTGTTTCAAAGTTACATTTATATGCTTTGCGATATTTGACCTGCTTCTATTTTGTTAAATAAAGTGTTGAGGTTGAGTAAAAAAAACTAATTTACTCATTGGATTTGACTGCTGGCATCAGATGAAATGCTGAAGTTCTTTAGCTTTTAAACATGTCTTATATAGCGCGTGATAACCTGTGGGGGAGGATGACTTCCTCTGGCGTGTGTGCACCAAAACCAATCAACAATGGCTGGATATCAAAGATACCCTGCTGGAGCTCTGTGTGTTCAGAAAAGGGGGAAAAAATCATTACTCTGAATGAAGGGAACATCACGCCGCTGTTTCTGTTATATAAATATGGCCTTCTTTTGTAGGAATCCATTAGAGAGAGTTTGCCATCAGGTGTTCCTGCACCGCGGTCATATGTGACTCAGTGTCTAACAGTAGGAAGCTTCATTAATGCGATGGGTAATAGCTGTCGGTGAGGGTGGAAGTCTCTACGGCGTGCTGTGCACCCAGCATTAAAACATGGCTGTCGCTCATGTGATACCGACTCCCCTGAGGAGCTGGCAGCAGATGTAACATTTTCAGCTGGGAAAACATCAGCTCATCACCTCATCCAAACTGCCACGGTTGAAGTCGAGTCCATCGGGGGAAACACTTTGCAGATGTTTGAGGAGGATGAAGTGTAAGTGTCTGCCTTGTGTCTTATAAGATGGGATGAAAATGCTCCTAACCTTACGCCAGTTATTTAAAAAAAAAAAATACTGGACCATGGTCTATCAAGAACAACAGTGAAAAACCTGGAAAAACAATTGCTACCTTTAATGTGTATGCAACCATCAAGCCGCAGCTTTGATATGGCTCCCAATAGTCCGATTTATTGTTTTCCTTTTTTGTTTTGAGGTTTTAGTTAAAAAGAATCCTTGAGGATTCTTAGCTTGGAGATTAGCCTTTGATGTTAGCATTTGATGAAAGTCCCCTGTGCTGCACTGAGGCTTTTCCAGCAATTCTGGACCTTCCAAAGTCTGAACCTGCTGCAGACCCAGACTGCTGGTTTCAGGAGCAGTGATTGTCTGGAAATTTCTTTGAATTGCTTCCAGATACTTCAAAACATTATTTTTCCAAATCTCAATGGATATATATATATATGAAAGCACCTACAGTTATGGTGCAATTTCCACGTCAAATCGGTTGATCGCTATTGGTATTAGCTTGATTACATTTAAGTTTTCTACATGGTTGAGAACACAGCATGCTAATTCAGCAGGCATTAGCAGGTGGAATCTCTGCGTTTACTTCAACAATTCAATACAAATGTATTGCCTACATACATTTCTACAAAGTGGAATATTTACAGGCTAAAAATATGCCTGAGATGGTTGTGATTTGGTCCATAGCCCTGTACAATTACAGTTCAATCGCTCAGCGTTATTTCCAGAGTGACAACTCTTGTGCTACTACAGCTGAATTTGGGGAGGAACGCCGCAACAAGCACGAGGCGTAAAGGTCATACAAAAAGGGTAACGTGTGAAATCCAGTTTAAAAAACACTGCAGCTGTGGATTTGCAGCGCATCAACATGGTGGGATCAGAAAATCAGCTACTCAAAGCACAAAAGCTCATGTCAGGATAAAAGCTGTCTGAACTTGTGCTATTTTCAATTAAGATGTCCCTCATAATGTTAATTAAGTCCATTAATATCAGTGTAGAGTGTATAAAAGTGGAATCAATAGAGGACAAATGCATCTAAATAGTAATTAGATTAAAGATCAAAGCATAAAAGATCAATGTAGAAAACAGTGCCAGAAGAATGGTGTTACTTTGAGACCTTTTTTGTGTTAGCAGAGTTTAAATAAAAACAGTTCCCCTTCTTTACACAAGCACTGAAGACTATTAATTTTAATGTGTATGATGTTTGCAGTGAGGCGGCTGATAACAACGAGACCGCCGGAGAGAACGCACAGCCTGCGGTAGTCCAGCAGAGGTTTGGAGATGGACAGATAAATCACTTCAAACCTGACTCATCCCCCGTACAGACTGCAGAGCAAACATTCTGGCTTATTAAAAGGAATTCGACTCATCGTTGACCCAGATCTGGTGTCAAACCACCGTGCGCTGGCCCGCGTCAAAGCCACCGACTGGGGACTTTAATCAAGATGAGTGAACGGCCTGCTGAGGGTTTCCTCCAGCTCTAAGTAATCCTCTTCTTCCAGCCTCCGCTTATTGATCGGCTCATTGATTTCATTTAGCGGCCACGCGGGTACCCCTTCCTTTCTGGCATTTTAAGGCATTACCTAATCTGGTTATGCTGCTTCCACAGGTGCCACAGTTGCAGTAAAATGGCAAGAAGCATGAGGCTATTCTTTGTGGGAGAAGGGCTCTCCGACACGATTTTACTCCATTTTAGACTCCGCCCTGACTAGATTCTCCCTCGATCTGCAGACCAGAACAAATATTTCAGCCTAGAGACAACTGAATTTCCAGGCAGTCTTTGTAAGCTGCCTTTATACACAAGGGAATTGGGTATCCATAGCTCCCTTACAGGATTGTTCCATTAAGTTGCAGCTGAAAAGTACACTGATGAGTTGGGTTAAGTCTTGGTTTGTAAATATGAGTAATTAAACATGTTCTGACGCATCATCATTGTTTTAGTGGTGAACAAATATTAATTCATTAATATTGCAAGTGGGTACTTGACAAACTGCAGAAAAGCCAGCAAATCCGCACCTCTGAATGTTTATTTCAGGAAGCAATTGTTTCCTTTAGGCCTCTCTGTTATCTTCTAAGATAATAGAAGCTTTCAAAGCATGATTACTTCCCGTTAGCATCAACTAAGCCGGTACAGAACATAAAAGCTTTGTGACTATGAGACGCAGGGGGCATCAGGGGTAAACTCATAGAAAACAGGTGGTGGAGTTCCTCTCGGTTTTTTATCATCAAAATTAACTGAAATTACGGATTAAAGATTGGTTTCATAATGGGACAGGGATACCTTTTTTTTCCCACTCCTCAGCCTTAAACAGCTGTTTGGCTATTAGAACTACAACCAATTATGTTTACATGCTGTTCCTATTAAACATTTGTAATTGTGAGAAGAAAGCAAGATTTTATTTTCTGTTTAGAGCTGTTGGATTGATGCCTTTCCCCCCACTAACATCACGCTCCGAGGCATAAGCCTGTTCAAAATGCGCTGCAAATGTGGATCACTCGGGTTTCGTTATTAAAAAAACACAATTTTGGCACAAACATTGGCTTTGCATTGACTATTCAGAACACTAATCTGTGGCACATAATCAGATCTGGGAAATTAAATATTCATATTCTTTGTATAATAACAAGCTTATGTAAAATCTATGCAGGTATATTCTATACCTGTTTGTTTTTCCGAACACCCATTGAAACAACTGGGTTTACATGCCGCCCTGGGGAGTTACATGTGGTCTGTCTGAGCAAAATCAAAATAATCTCAGTGACACAGTGGGAGATGTACTGATTAGACTGTTGCCCACAAAGACTCAAACATGATATGACAGATAAGCTATCTTGAGCATAAATGTTCTTGGCAATTCAATATTGACTTTTTTGGGCGGTAGGGATTTAGCATAGTCTTTGTCTGTTGGTTTCAAAAGCCCCAAACAGCAACACGACGCAGTTCCAACCCATTAAAATGATTTCCGAATGGTTAGCCTCATAAAAGTGCACAGAACTGCTGTCTGTCTGAATCGATTCAACACGTCATGAAATGCAAAGAAGCACAATTAGGCTGCACAGAAACGGCCGGATGTATCACCACCAAACTGATGTTTCATTTCAAGGAGACTTTGTCTTTATTTAAATGAGTCGTCGGTTTTATAAAAAGCAGCATAATGAGGGGTTTGTGAGTAACCTTGATGGTACGACTAATTCTAAAAGCATCGTTTTCAGTTGGTCTACTGGAAGAATAAACCTTGAATTTTATGAGGTCGTTTTGCAGCTCTGGCACTGAGTCACCCCCCCCACCTGCAAGCATGAAAATCTCATTGAAGCTCAGCCTTAGAGCTACAACATTAATACCACTGACAGTGGTGTGAATGTGACATGGACCACCTTTCAAAACCACAGCAGGACCACCAAAACTTCAGCTCACATTCTCCCATGGCTTCTGTGACCCAATCATAGGGCTTGAACATGGGAAATGACTGACTTGCCTCTACCTTGTTGTGAAAATTTGGGGTTAGAAAACAAACTGGACAGGTCTGGGTAGATGTGTTGAAACCCAGCCCTAGGCTGACTTGATCTGCCAAAGTAGGCCACTCATTTGGCCTTGGTGCAAGCAAATTCCTGCCTGGGAAGATAGAAAACCTGGCTGGATTGGGGCCCTAGAGGACTGCATTTCAACACGCCTACCCAAACCTGTCCAGTTTGTTTACCAAATCACCCTAAATTTGAGGCCAGTCATTCATTTCCAGTTTACAAGCAGAATCTTTCTGTTGGAGGTGATTCCATCAACAGTAAGGAAAATGTAGATTTCAATGGCCAGTTCAACAAAGCCAACTGAAACCTCTTTAGCTCTTAAAATTATTACTGTTGTTATCACTGGATTTGTCCAATAATGGATTCCTCCATTAATGCGAGGAAATGCACTAATACTATAGATACTATAACTTCAGATACATTATAGCAATTGGAGAAAAAAAATATTTATCTTAAACATGTTCGACTGTATGTGAGAAGTGCCTGTCAGACAGGCTTCACCAGTGTCTGGGTGATTTCTGCCACAGTTATCTCAGTTGATAGACGTCAACTACAGACAGCAAAGGTTATGACAAACTCACCCTTGGGGCCTTGATCTAGGAAAGGTCTGCATGCATAAGAGCATGAAAACTTGATAGACGAAGCAAAGCCGGTGTACTAAAGGGGTGAAACGCACATTGCAATAACGCACAATTATCAGAATGTTCACAGATTATGGGAACGCACTAAATACTGGGAAGAGGAGATGCAAATGTAATCATTAAGCAGCCGCAATGTGACTGATCAAACCTGAAGCTGATTGCGGTCGATGCTCCTGCATTGGGCACGTTTGAAAGGGAGGTGCCAGCTGGCACAGCCTTATGCCGACATGGCTGCGGTCATTGTAGGGAGAGAGAGGCAAAGGTGCATTGATGACAGCGCGAGACCATCTTTGGTGCGCAGGTTAACATTTGGACTTTCAGAAATAAAAATAGTGGAGACATATCTTCTATCCAGCAATGTCCAGCAAGGACCTAAGGGCAGATTTGGAGCCAGTCACCAAAAGGAGCCATACCTCCTATGGAAGAAACCTTCCAACACTGTATTGTGTTGCATAAATATCATTCCAGTGCACTATGGCAGTTAATTCTGGGGTCTCCAGAGTAGTTTTTTGGTGTGTTTCCATGGTGACAGCCGGTAGCACACGCAAAGTCCTCGTTTTTATATGCCGGCCTGCAGCACTTTAGCACCTGCTAAGAAAACATGCTGTCATCGTCAGTCATCCACAAAACACCCGCTAACAGCACGTGCAAATTTTTAGTTTGCTCACACAATTTAGCGCTGGTTATTTGGGATCTTAGGAGATCAGGCCGTCGGTAGCTTCAGTGGGTTCCACAAACAGGCTGGATGAAGCGAACACACACTTTGCAGTTTTAATTCTACCTTTATCTGTCCAGGTGCTCCACGGGATTAAGCTACAGTTCTTCCACAAAAGAGCATCACAGCGCTATAGATTTATGTACTGTGAAAAAGACTGTATTCCCTGACTAATGCTACACTTGTTTGCATCTGCTGTGGGAATAGAGCCTTTCAGACTCAAAATACAATTTAAAGGGTTCAGAGAGGTTACAGTATTTATTTATTTTGTCTTCCACATGTATTGCTCTGAAGCCCGTAGCTGGATGTGTTTGGATCTTTTCCCCCAGTCCTTCGTCACTCTTTGTTGACTGGTGAATGGATGGAGATGATGCTGGTGGTTCTGGGAGCAGGAGGGGCTGATTTGACTTCCCATCATCTGCCTGCTGGGTTTAGAAGCACCCAACGACATCAACACCTCAACAGGAACAGGACTGAAAAGGCAGGGTGCCAGGGTTTCCTGCGATAGATAAGCTGTCCTTGTGCGCGTCCATTCCTCCTGGTTGCAGGTAGAGCTGAATTTTTGTTTTTTAGTCAAAATGAACAGAACTGCATCTGGCTGCCGACGCCACTTTCCAAGAAAAGTTCTGCTCTCCCATCTCCTTATTGCCTGGAGGCTAATATTATATTTTTCTCCCCCAAAACAAAAGCACATTTTTCCCGTCTGGCTGTGTCTCTCACATTCAGTTTCAGACACAATGCTGAGTTGTTGCTCGGCACCTCAGGCTATGACGGTGTAATATTGCGGTGAAGCACAGAAGCTAAGGAAATAAAGGTTTGTTGTGGCAATCTACATGCCAAGCACCCGGGCATTTTTCCTCCCCTTTCAGAAAATATTACTCGTAAATCCTCCATTGTTTCAGAATGATGTGCACTTTGTGCAGTTGCAAAATCCAGCTATGAAATGCTCTTCTCTTTTTCAAATTTTTTTCCTGAATCAATGCTTGTGCTTCTTTTTTTGAAATGCTGCCAATCCAAATCGACTGACGTGGCAGAACCGTTGACCTTGACCTTCTTCCCACGGGCAAAAAGCCACCGCCACATTAAAAAAGGCACGCACACGCCTCCCTGTCACACTCTTTCTCTTCCTTCCACAGATGTGAACACAAATGCAGGATAAATGTTGTCCTTAACCTGGCGTTCTACAAGCACTCAGCTAATGCCAGCTGGGTCAACAGATGCCCCGGGTGCTCTATTCTGCTCTCATACAAAGAACGCCAGAGCTGTTGCTTCATCTATAAATGCGATGCGCGAGCACGCGCGCCCCAACGCGCACGGGCTGAAACCCACATGCCTGCACAGTTGGAGCCAGATCGCAGCAGCCGACAAGCAGATTATGAGGTTTTATCTTGCTCTGCGTTTAGGGGCAGTGACAGTGCATGACTGGCAGGTCAAAATTAGTCAGAGTTTGGCCATGTGGCAGTGCTGCAGAGAGACAGAATGCATCCCAGCATGAAACTGGGCTGCAGCTGCAAATAAAATAGGAGCACAGAGGAGGCATGGTAATGTTTTCTTACAGAAGCAGAGAGTGGGCACTGTTTACATTCCACTGTTCTGACCGCATGAGTTCACTGCCCTTGGTGCAGGAAAAATTTGTGACACACTGAGTTTTTCAAACTGCCCTCGCTTGATGTTGATTGTTTTCTCCATCCATGCTGCGATTAGACAAATACACCAGCTTCGCTCTGCTCGTCGTGAGTCATTCAGGGTTTGCAAAGCCTTCCAAAAAGATTAGAGAATGGCATAGTGGTGAAGCAACTCTACTATAGGATGACACACTACACGCACTGACTCACCATGTTGGGCGCCAGGAGTGGGAATGAAAACCACACACAAAGAACGTGGAAGGCCAGCTTTCAATGTTTGATTCACACAATATGGAAGAGCTCTTTGAATGGTTGAGCACAGTAGTACAGATGGGTGGAGACAGATCTAATTCACAACAGAAAGAGGAAGGTTGGATCTTTTCTCCAAAACTTCATCCCCCATTTCAGGGTTAGCTATTTCAATTTGAAGATAATTTGTGGGAGGTAATTTGCCGTGTTTGTCTCTTCTTTTTCAGACATGGCAGAGGCTTGTTGTTAGCGGTCTGCCGAGCTGATCCAACCAACGATCGTGTTTAACAAGCAGGAGCAACCGAGGGAGGCCTTTGGGAGGCAGGCCTGGCAGTTCTGAGTGAGAGGGAGAAGGGAAGGGGCCTGAGGGGAAGCGATCTGATTGCGTTTATTGATGGAACGTGTCAAAGTGTGACAGCGGAGGGCAGAAATGTGTGCGCAGGATTTTAATAGAAGGCCCATTTAGACTTAACTTTCAAAGTGCTCACACCTAACAGTTTTTTTTTTTTTCCAAAACTTGGAAGGAACTGAACAGAGTATGGCAGAGGAGCATCTGCCAGGCACTGCCTTGGGCTGAATTCAGTTTTTAAGACTGTGCCTTAAGGAACATTTGGAACCAACCAGAGTTGATGAAAGTAAAGGTCATCTTGTTCAGGTTTGTGATTGGGTAAAAGCACAAACTGAAACCCCCACCCCACCCCCCAAATAAACAACAAAACTCAACATTCAAAACTATAAGAATACCAAAGCTATCAACTATCTTTGCACCAGATTCTAATTTTATTCTAATCATAAAGCACAGAGCCCAAAATCCAAACCATCATAATGCTTTTTGGTAACTTCTAAATTCTTCCTAACTCTGCTCAGAATAGGCTGAGATACCTCACCATGTTATCAGAGAACTAGGTGAACCAAATGTTTCCCACATTGAAAAGCTCCTGTTGGTTAAATTTTCCCTTAAATCACACGGCATAACATACATTCACTTAAATGAAGAAAGAAAAGTAATTCAGAGATAGAAATGGTTCTTAGTCATGCTTTCATATGTTCAAATGACCAAAAAAAAAGAAAAACAAAACTCATTGTTTTGTCCTTTTACTACACTCCAGTCTATTAAGATTCACTGACAGCTGGTAGACATTTTAATCCCAAACAGATATACAGAGAAGGTTGACATGGAAGCTCCAAGTGAGGCAAATGGAAACCTTTGAAGGGCAGCACTTCAGGGCTGAGTCACTTTTGTGCTCCGCAATATTCCCCCCGATGGACAGCAGGTTGAGTGTTGATTACGTCTCTTGTCACATGCCCTCTATCAAGAAAAAGGAGGGAGTGAGAGCCGATCTATAATGTGTCTCTCCCTTGATGGCTGGATGATGGATGACTGCATCTTCTCTAATAATACAAAAACACTGTGTGAGGGAACCTTTCGCTCAGGTAAGAACTTTGTGTCTGTGTGGGCAATTAACATCTCCATTTTTGCACTTTAACAGACAGCTGACACTGAACCCTAATGTGCAGGATATGACACTGCCTTTGGGGTCGATCCATTCTGTTTAAAACCTTGGCTTTTGGGGGGGAATGAACAAAACTGAGGGGAAACGGAATGTTTCTTCTTCAAAACTTGCTTCTCCCTAAAACTTGCTCAATTCAAAAGCCTTACAAATGATCTGTCTCGGGCCGTGTGATCTACAGAATGTCCACAGTTGCTGGTGCCATGCATCTCAAATCAGAATATCACCCCAGAAAAAAAGCGGGAGATGATGAAAGCCTTCAGCAGTGCACAGTTGGCAGGGAGGGACAGAGGGGAAGGGGTGGGGGAGAAGGAAAGAGAGCATGCTGCCTCCCACTCCTACTCCTCGTCGGTCTTTGGGGCCTCTGCTGGGTCTCTATACTTCATCTTTTTCTCCCCACTTCCTGTCTCCTCTCACCCGCTCTGTTGCTTCCCCTCTCACCAGCCTTTTCTTCCTCCCTCACCCACTCCTTATCCCTCCCCGTCCTGTCTCTCTGCCTCTCCCAGGGGTTTAATTTATGGTTGTGGAGCTCCAGAAACAGCGGTGACAACCCACGCTTTTCTCTGCTTTGTTAGCTCGCTAGCTTATTGGCCGGCTCTCTGACTGACTGCGTGTACATGTTGTGTGTTCGCACTGTACTCGTGTCATGCTGTGTCTCTGCTTTAAAGCAAAAATGTTTCCCTCTTTCTTTTTGTCTCGTTCGTTGCTGTTGTGCAGGGTGTCTCCTGCTACAGCCGTAAACACGCAGAGCACAGTTCTTAAATGCCAAGCTTTTAGACACATCAACATACAGACATGTTTAAAGATAAATGTTGTTTTTGTGTGAGTTACCGGGTATATGTAGGAGTATTTATACAGCTTTGATCAGGTGCAGCCAATTACATAAAGCACAGTGATGTCATATATTACATTCTCTATTGTTAACAGAGATTATTTGATGCTTTATTCCTGTCACTGATGAAGGAAGTTAGCATACATATGCATGTCAATTTTTACTACTGATGCAGACACTTGTCTTATTAAAACAGTAAATTGAGCACGCAGAAAGACGAACAAACTTTTTCAAGGTAATTTAAAGCACTAGTCCTGGCAGAAGGATTTGTGTCAGCTGAGGTGGGCAGTTTCAGGGCCTTGAAACTGCACATTTCTGTAAATATAAGTTCCAAGCAACTGCCCACGAGCTTTTATGTCAGTTTTGACTATCTCAGTTTTAAGACCTGTTGCAGTATATTGCTTGAAATGCAGGAACCTTCCTAGCAAGGGTGAAGCACTCCTGTCCTGACGCACTTCCATTGTCACGTAATCCTTTGAAAGCTGCCACAATTACCCTGTTGCAGTTTAAATGCAAAACATCTCGTTTTTTAATCAATCATGTGTGACTTAGACCTGAACTCGTTGCCTCCGTCTGGATTTCCTTGCTTTCTAATTAACCAGTGTGTCTTGCAATTAACTGTCTAGTATTGATCCACAAGTGTTTGGAGTGGATGTATATTACAATCCAGAGACTAAACCCTCTCAAAGTAAATACCATGGAAAAGGAAATGGCAAAACTTCTGAAAATGCTGCTCCGAAAGAACGAGACTCACTGTAATCCAAAAGAAAATGACAGATGTCACTCAGACTTGCAGATCTGGACACAGTGTTCACATCACACTCTGTCACTCAAACCAAGCTTTCCCAACTTGCTTTAGGATACTCGATGGGCATAAATCTACCAAGTTATAGCTCAGCTGAATGAATCAGATGGACCTACAGGGTATTTTATTAGAATATATGGTGTGTTGTTATGATGTGAGGTGGTCGATGTCATTACAACTTAGCATCTACTTTGTCAAAAAGCTGCATTTTGGTCTCAACAGCCCAAAAACCTTCCTTCCAGTTGATGCTAGTGTCACCTGCAGGGTGTTGGCATGATCTCCGCAGTGCCTTTTTGTAGCTCTTGGCTACCCTTCCATAAAACCAATGAAGAACTGGGCAACATTTTGTATGCGTAGTCTCTCCTGGAAGAGTCTTCTTTGTGTGTTGGTGGTCTCCTTCTTGTTGGTGGTCTCCTTCATGCAAACAACTGTTCAACTTGGCTTTTGTATCTTTTCTATAACTGTAGCAGAAACAATGCCTGAATGTTCTACTTGAGACACATTCACTGCATCATAATTTATGGCAATTGGTAGTACCAGAACCAACTGGGTGGACCTCCGATGAATATTAATGCAGCCTCCTTCAGTGATATATATTTTTTATTTAACCTCCATTACTGTAGAAATGTGTTTTTTAACTTGGACAGAAAGTTGTATTTTCAGTGATTCATTTTTAAAAGCAATAAAAGGGTAAAATATATCTGGTTTGACTACTTTCCTGTGCTGTTCTAGTGCTTAGAAGAAGTTTCCGCTTTGTGCCTGAGGGTAAAATCAGAATCCTGTCTCATGATCCTGCTGTTGTTCTTTAAAGAACCAGCCTCTGTAGAAGGGGAGATGGTCAGTGATGGACTTGGAGGACAAATGTTCCAGTTCTTCATCCTCAGGTTGTTGGAAACAATAGTCAAGACAGCTGTATTCAAAGTGAAAAAAGTGCACAACTCAGCAAATTTTTAGGCTTGAAAGCCTTTAATCAAGGAGGATCACGCCCACATTGCCAGAGAGGCTTTGACTTCACACATCCCATTTGAATATGTGTTACATAAAAAGGGTGATGGGTGAACAGAACGTTTGATTTCCTTCATGACAGCTAGTCATGACCTTGGAGAAAAGCTGTTACACAAGGGAAAGGCGACAGCGTAGATGGTTTGGTTGTTTAGCCGCTCAACCTTTAGAGCGTCTCAAAGTGGAGCCATCACTGAAAAGCCACTGAAGGACTTTTAGTTGAACACATTTGTGAAAGTTCAGAAATGATGAACTAGATGAGGGGTTTCAACAATGCCCTTTGCTGTGGTTAGCCGTGTGATGCTAAGCAACGACAGAGGAGTAAAAATCCAAGCGCAGGAGCAGCGTCGGGATAATATTCTCCCTGATCTCTGCCACAACAGCTATAATTTGATCTCAAATCGTGGCGAAGAAGGAGACATGAAAGACTTTTTCTCTTCCTTCCTCCCTCTGCTCTGTTCTCATCAGCCGAGGCCTCGCACGCCTCCTCTCGATTACCATCGCTCATCTTTTCTCTTTTGTTTCTCCTCTCGTGTCCCCATTCAATCCATTTTCATTCCCCCCTCCGTTCCCTTTACAACTGCTTTCATTTCAACCCGATCTCTCAATCTTCGGCAACTCCTATTTTTCCATAACCCCTCTCAGTCTTTTCACAAGCTCTCTGACAAGTTCTTTCTCACTTCCTCCACCTGTCTGTCATCCTTCCCCAGCTTCTTTCAACCCCACATGCCTTATTTTTCCTTCGACTGCTTCCCCTCCAGATTTTCCTCGCTGCCTTTCTCAGCACGCACTCACTTCCACTCTGTCAAATGCACCATCTCTCCCTCCAGTCTCAGCAAAGCTCTCCATGGACCAATTAAGTTCTCTGGCTTGATGTCTTTGTCTAACCCAACACACTTGGAGCTAACTGGACTCTAGTTCAAGGGCAGATGGATCCAGACATGGACATGTCAAATTTAATTAAGCGGCCTCGAAGAACATAGCATTTCTTTCCTTAAACCGCATTTAAAGTGTGTCCGAAGGATTCGCTCATCCTTACAAAGAACCTTATCTATAAACACTCTCAGGCATCGGTGCTTGTTTATAATAACACACTTGGACTTTTCTTTCCCTGAGGTTGACATCAGGATCATGTTCCTTAAAAAACACAACATAAATGCTGGCTTTTCCCCTTGAAATCAATGCAGACAGCCTGTGAGCACTCTGCACTAGTGTGCCATGCCAGAATCATAAAAAGGCCTGAGCTGCTGTTGGTGGTGGAGGGGTGAAACGGCAGAATACCCTCTCTGGGCATATTACACAACACACCCGGGCACTGTCACATTTCTGCGCACTTCACTTCTCTTGAAGCATTTTTTTCCCTAAAGCCCTAACATAATGTCAGACCCAAATGACATTTAAGGCTTAAAAACCTAACTCAATTCCCAAGCATGAAAACTGGTGTAGAAATTTGATCTTAAGTGGAAGATAATGGATCTGAACTAACAAAAGGTGGAAACTGAAAATGATGGGAGAACCTAAATAGTCTTAATGTGGAAAATCCATGTGTCAGTGCCTAGCAGAACGTTTAAGTTCCAAAGTTCCACCGGTTTCCGAGCCCCACCATCCCGATGAGAAATGACGGCCCCTCCAAAATGTCACCCGGCCCTTTTTATCTTGTTAGCAGTGGAGGAAACTGCGTGTCAATTAGAACTGCGGTGAGCAAACAAAAGGAGTTGGGGGTGTCAGACAAATGTGACTGTAAAATTCTGTTGGCTTTCAAACAAAGATACAACGTCTGGATGTAATGATGCCTTTCACCCATTTATCCTGACAAACCTGAATTAAAGACCGACCCCAGAGGGACCTGAAAGCCAGCTTTTACAGAGGTACTATTAGAAGACAGATGCTTTAGCACAGTCACACACTCTTTGCAAATTGAGCAATGGGTAAAGGGTTGAAGTTCAACGCTCATCACACGCAGCCAAGTGGAAATGAACTGTGTACATCAGGCGTAATTCAGGTCCGGCTCTGCCTTTGTAGCAGCAAGGTGGAAGAACTCTATTTGTCACCTGAGTGTGTGCAGCTGCTGAAGGGAAAGCTGACCTCAGCATGCTGTGTCTCAGCCATTGTCACGAGGGTTTACATAAAATAAAGCACGTTTGATATGGGGACAAAGGGGGGAACCTACAAATGGCAGGAATGGAATGAGACTCTAGAATTTTTGTCATGTAAAAAGGCTCCAGCCCCTCAAATTAAATTGTAGTGAAGGTGAACATATGTATCTGATCTATTGGTGGCTGAGCTGCCCATCAATAATGTCAATCATTCTTAAAAATAACAGTGTTCTAGCATTTACTGATTTATTGCCTCTGGCTCAAGGGCCCATTAATTCCCAACACAAGCACAAAAGGGCAAAATTATTTTTAAAGAAAGACTGTCAGACAAGGCTAAATTCACAGGTTAATTCGCATTTGATTGTGTTGAACTGAATATTTTGGGAAGCAGGGCCAATTAACTAAAGTGGTAAACAAAGAAGGAAACAAAACCCAGCAGATCAGAATTATTATTCAGGAATATAATTATTATTATTCAGTCCTTCATTTATTCAGTTATTACACCTTAAGTAAAGCCCTGATTGTCTCTCTTCCCTCACAAATGAATGTAAAAATCCACATAAGTTCTGATTTATTCACGCTCATGTCACATGTCAGATGAATTCCCACCCAAAGATGGAACTGATGAGTGGATTTGCACGTTGATTTGGGACAGGGCTACTGCGGAAAAAAGAAAAAAAAAATCCGATATAGGTCACTTCAGCTTGTCAGTGTGAACATGCTCATCCACTCTTACATAAGTACCACCGTACCACATCCTCACAATATTATACAGTGACAGCTGTATCCCAGTACAGCAGACCTTTGCTAGAAATAGCAATATAGGCAATGCTTGGAAAACAGGAAAATGATCTTTTGGACAGTCAGAGTGTGAAGGAAGGAACGTGGAAGCTAATCCGTTCCTAATGCCTTCAGTCATGAATAAGACAATACTATATTTAGTTTTTAAATTATGGGCAGGGGTGTGATGCCACGTCTCCCAGTTTCTCTCTCTGAGCAGACAAATCTCCCAGAGCTATTGTTTGTTTATTTACCTTAGGCTGTTTTTTTTTTTAATTAATTAATTTATTTCTGTGTCATTATGCCTGACAGAAGGGAGGACGCGCAGAGAACGAGAAAGGGTGAAGGCGATGATAAGACGCAGAGTAAGACAATTACACGGAGCGGCGCATGATACGGGGAAACACAGTCACGCCATCAGCCTAATTAGCAGTGACAGAGAAGGAGCTGAGGGAAACGGCTACGGCCACGGCCACGGCCACTTCCACTGCACTGCACCGCTGGCAACGTGCCCTATTTATGCGTTTACCAAACACATGAACACGCGCACACACAAGGGCGTGTGTCCGAACGTACGCATTCTCACGAATCATCTTTTTTCACGCACACATGCGTGCAGGACCAAAACAGACAGCTGGATGCAGAAGTGCACACACAAACAAACAGCAGAGGGACGGACAATGAAATGACACGGCTGGCGCCGTTATCATCAGAGGTGATTCGGCACGGTGGACGGAAACATGTGTGCAGTAATAGAGATAAAACAGACCCTTTACTCTCACACGCGTGCGTGCACGCGTTTACACACACACACACTGGAATGATACTAAACCCTGTGGCACAGGCCTTGTGGATCTTTTAATTGGATGTGTGTTTTGACAGGCTAATCTGAAGAACAGACCACTGTCTGCCCACCAGAGATTTTCCTATATTCACTCTAAGACCATACAAAATGCATCTTCAATGACTGATGTGACATATTTATTCATGTCTTCCACATCAGGTCCGCCGTGTGTATCTTCCATAAGCACATGTATGCGGGCAGGACAGCCTGCAGACACGGACATCTTCGGCGTACGAACAAATGCGTCCAATAGGCTGTCAAACTGTCATCACAGCTCGCCTTTCAACCAGTTCGTTTTTCCTCCTGTGAATGGATTTCAGCCTTCAACCCATTCTAAATGTTTCTACTGATTCAAAACCTAGCCTTTTCAAAGTGTGATATTAAGTCAGCAGGGATGAAAGCTTTGCTCAGGAATACACAGCTATCTGCACCCTTCTGAGTACACACGCACAGCATTAGTTTAAGCTAAAGCCAGAATACCAAGGCGCTCATTACAACAGCGACTTGCCGATATACGGCCCATATTGTCCTATATATATATCATAAAGGCTCAGGTTTACCAGCAATTGCTAACAAACACAAACATTAACACCCTGGAGAGGTGATAACATAATGGAGAATAGTATGGTCGCATTATGCCTTATAAGATAAGCCTTGAGGAAAAATAATCATATAATTGAAAGGATGTTACGCTTAGAGACTCTTACAATGCTCATTCTGGTTTTGATGGCAAATGTGGGCAGCTCTATGACAGCCAGTATGGGTTCAGGTCTACCTAGTCCACCTGTCTTGCTCTAACAACTGATTGAGGAAATCTCAAATGCCACAAATAAATGTGAAGTAGGAGCTTTCATAGACTTCAAAAATACATTTGACACCACACATCTGTAAAGAACCACAATGAATCTCTTGTGCAGTGCTATGGAATGTGTGCTAGAGCAGCAGGATCTGAGAGATAAAAGATATTTAAAAAAGCAGGAAAGAATTGTAAAGCTGGGAGGCTCAAGTAACATGTCTGGACATTGTCTGTGGTGTTCTTCAAGGGACAGTCCTTGGTCCAAATCTATTCTTATACATTTATGATATATGCAAAACATGGCATCCAATAAAATTGATATTGTCTGCTGATAACACCAATATCTTGTGGTGTGGTGAGAATTGAATGTGAATTTTGGACAAAATCACATCAGACCTTGGCAAAACAAAAACTTGGATTAAAATTGACAAGGTCTCACTCAACTTGAGCGTGGTATTTGAAAGAATAAAATTAAAAATCAAGCTCTGATGCACTGGATGTTAACATAGAACATTTTCATAAAATATGTTTCCAGAGGTTATTTTAGACGAGGAAATCTGCCTGAAATCTCACATTAGTCATATTCAAACCAAAAATGTCAAATGCATTTCCATCAAAAAGTAAAGCAAAACACTTTGTGAATCGTTCACAAATATTACCTATATTTAATCGATTGTGCAGAGGTTTTGGGGTAATACCTGCATTAGCTCTTGACAGCCATTGTTCACTCTATTGAAAATCCATCGGAAAAGTTCAGACTGTGTTACTACTGACATGGGTCAGATAGCATGTGGATAGGATATAAGTATTTACTTCTCCCTAGTCCTATTCAACATATAGATCAACTATATATATAAATATACATGTAAACAATGACAGCAGTATGTGGCACTTATTGTAAGAATGGTTAAAGATTCCTAAATGTAAAACCATAGCAACTCAGCTCGACCTAAATGAAAATGTCCCCATATTCTGCCGGAAGCTGCTGGAGGCATCATTTATATTTCATTTATTCACAAGAAAAGGCTGGTTAAAATCCTTCATTACGAGGAATGCATCACTGTTTAAAGAAAATAGCATGGGCTTAGTCAACCTTGGATTAGGGGATTATAAAAAAAATAGAAAGAAATGAAGAGAATGCAGCGGAGTGCGCATGCATGCACAAACTCTCTGGTCTGAAACACAATTTATTTCCTGGCAAAAGCTTCATAGACCTTCCAGCAGAACACATCTGAGGGCATTGATGTGGAAAGTGAAAGCAATAAGGCTTTGTGAGCCTCCACATATCTCCCGTGCTGCCTGTTGTACAATTAGAAAGTCAAGTGAGCTCCACAGCATTAAGCAGGTGACGCTGAGTTTTACACGCAGCCGAGCCCATTAGCATTTGTATTCAAATGCTGTGGGTTTTTTTTTCCCTGTCTGTCAGTAAAGAAAAAGAAAAATCACATAACAATAAGGATGAAATCATTTGAATTACTTCATTTCTTTCCGCCATTTACTGAGACAGATCTCAAATCCCAGCCTCGGGGCAAAACGTAATGATTATTAAAGTCAATATCGGAATAATTATCATGCAAATTGATGTGTGCCTCACAATGTAATGCTGCCACACAAAACTCATTAGCATGATCTGGGCCCAGTGTGCTCTGTTATTGTTGTTTGGATCAACTTTACAACATTCCTGGGCTGATTGGTCACTTTTAATGCCCCATCTTGGACACTGGCCGTGACTTGTGATACTGAATGTGCACCCTACTGATGCTAGTCACATTTTTAAGCTTCCATAGAAGGTGAAAAATTGTTCTGTTTCATCTCAAACCTCCATAGTTCTGTCTGGTACAACTGTTGAGTGAAGCCCACCTGGGGGAAACAACTCCAGGGGACAATTCCAGTGCGACAGCAGATGGGAAAACAACTTTTGTCTGGCTAAAATGGTCAATTAGCACGAAATAAACTCACATATACCCCCTCTTCCTCCAGGGCTTCTGGACGAAAATGTGAAAGCAGTAGAAAGGACTTTGATTTTGCTCCTCCAGGACATGTGATTTTTAATTACCCCGAGGAAGACACAGCTACAAGCTGTCACCTGTCCTCACTAATTGGGTGTCGTCCCTCCTCAGAGAAGATGGAGGTGAACGTAATTACGCCGAGATCAATAGTCAAGCATTGGTGACGACATAGCGAGGACTCATTGTACGTAAATGGTTCCTCTTCCATAGTTTGTCTCACTTGCTGGACGTCTACAAGCTTGTTGACAGTCGATTCAATATGACAGCAACAACCAGGATAGTGTTGAGTGATTTCAAGCATGTTGTTGGATTATATTTTATAATAATAATGTCTACTTGTAGAGTCAGAATAAATGAGAGCAGGAAGGCTTTCTGAAAAATATTCTGTATTTCCAGACATGAAGTTATTTTCTTACAACATCATGCACCTTTTTATGGTCTCCCACGTAACCTGGATATACAAATATGCCAAATAATGGAAACCCCCTCCAAAAAAATAAAATAAAATATGAATCGATTATGGATGATTTGTGTTATTTAAATGGTTATTACATAAATAAATGCATTAAGATGAAGTTGCCATGTTCCAGGCCTGTACATAATTCCTAGCCTCTTATCTGTTAGCTTATCTGCATGCAAAAAGTTGCAAGAACAACATGGAAAGCCCACAAAGCAAGGGCCCAAGCCCAGGATGGAACTTCCTTATTAGGACTGCTTTAACTGCTGCACTACTGTTTCTCCCCATTCCTGACCAACCTGGGTGGACCGAGCATTTATTTTAAGATGTGTCTTTTACTTTTAACTACTTTAAAATCCAACGATTTAAAGATGAGGAAGCGTGGCTCTACCTCTGAGCCAGTACTGATGTACTTTCTCTTTGACATCACTCACTGTCCAACCAGAATCTCTGATAGAGGGTGTTGAAGCCTTGGAAGGCTGCAGGAACATTAGCTTTAAAGTGCAAATATTCTGTGGAAATCAATTCTGTACAGCAGACAGCTGTCTCCCTCATGTAAAGAAGGTTGTGCGAAGAGCAGATTTTACTGGCATGACCAGTATCTGTTTGAAGGAGACACCAATAGTAACACATCAGAGTCGAAAACAAAGAAGAGGGACAGATCCTTGGAGTCTCTGAGCCATTTCTAGATGACGGCGTGAGATGGAACAGGATAAAGAAGCAGGAACATAAAACACAAGTGACAGAGACAGAACCGCAGATCAGTCAAAGCATTGAAATGACGGGGGATGTCGGAGATGTGGAAAAGCTTCCTCCTTGTGAATTCAGGTTTTATGAAGTGCTCCCTCCCAAGACAGACACCCTGCCCCTCGCTTTAGAGGAGCCATCACTTAGGAATAGAGAGCAAGGCAAAGGTCCGCTCTCTGCGGTGAATTTGAAGCTGGTGAACGTGTGCCTGCAGATGGCTGAAAGGGGATTTTGTGTCAGAAAAGGTTTCTCTCTCGGAGCCCCGCTCCGGCCAAGAATCCATCTCTTTAAATCCCCAAATTCATGCAACATTAAACTGACAGTAGCCCAGCTGGTCATTCTCTCTGCGTAGGGGACATGGACCAAAGCGAAAACCCCTCTGTGGAAATGTCCTCCAGAATGGTACCGCATGACAAATGAAGCGGTCTGAGTTGCGGTGAATCGATGTTTGGCTAAAACGGGGGGCACATGATTTCATTACAGTTTAGCAATGGCACTAAAAGGCCTCTGGTGGCCTATTCTCTGTGCAAGATCCATTTAAGAGGCATTAAAAATAAAACAGCAACACAGCGAGCAAAGGTCTCGCCTGCTTAGCGCCCCAACAACATTTCTCTCTTGTTTAAAACCAGGCTGAGGGGACATCTTGTGTTCTGTATTGGCGTTACTCCTTCTGTACCTCTAAATCTTGTCCACTAAACCAAACATAACTCCAAATGTATGGCAAATTAGCTTTGTGAAAGTCTTACGGCAAACACAAATCTGCCTCCAGCTGGTCCTGATCTGACCAGAATTTCCCGTTAATACTGAAGAATGGGCCAAAAGCTGCTGGCTACGAGCCAGAGAGGTGCCTTATTTCTATGATTTGGAGCTATTGTATTTGCTCAGCAGTTGCGGGAGCCTCAGGGAAGATCCAGACAAAGATGACCATCGTGTCGGTTAATGCTGCCCTGGTCCCGTTTGATAGAATCTTGAATATCAGAGAACATCATTGACGCACGTCCACGGTGGCAGCCCAAACCTGCCCAAAATGCAGAGCGATGCTTAATTGTTTCAGAGAGGCCTACACGATCACTAATAGTGCGTGAAAATAGCCACCATCAAAATCAACAGTTTTTGGATGGTTTTGCTCTGTTTAACCCGCTTCAAAAGATTTTGTGCGGAGCCGCTTGCCTACATTTCATCTTTGCACATCTTTGTTTTGTTTAAAGAGATGGCCTCTCTTCTGCAACGCTAAATTACAGTGATCACTCCACTCTTGTCAAGAGTGGAGAGCAAAAACACTGGCTATAGACGACGGGCAGAGACAGAGGTCAGGATTACTATGCTCTCTTCGTTCCACTCCACCCTTCTTGAATGGAGGACATAAAGCAACACTGTCAGGAACCACTGCTGCATTTGCGTTCTCACCAGTGGTTTAAATCAAACCCTGTTTGGACTAAAACAACTTTTTGGATGTCTCCAATCAGTGAGGCGTTTAACTTTGCTGAAATGAAGAATATGTGTTTCTGAAGACAAGGAGCTAATCTGATTTTTCTTCATTTCCTTCCTAGTGCAAATGAAGCCCATGTGAGAGACTCACACACCACAATTATTGTTCATTATAGCAATATGGTGTTGAAGTTAAAGAAAATGCACAGGGAAATGGGCACTGTGGGACCCTAAATGGGTTTGTTTCAGTTGCCAAGAATTACTTTCGTCGTGAAAATCAGAGCTCTCCATCATCATTATACAAGTAGGAAAGATTCCCTTTTAAGTATCACACTGGAGTTCTTTTGCAAGTCAAGTACAAAGACTTGCTGCTGTTGATGTAGGACGCCAAGTGCCTTTTGTTGTGGATTTCTACAGCTTTGATGTGTGTTCCTGTCATCACTCCAAGTTTATTTACTTTCCATTTATTTATTTGATTATTTTTTCTTTAATATTTGATGCCCTGTAGGGTGTCTTCAATCGATTTCTGGCATGGAGCTATAATTAGCTTTTAAGCTTGGAGAAATCGAGGTTATCAATCATCAACAAACCGTTCTAGTTTCTGGTAATGTGTGTCCTGATTAGGTGAAATTATTCACACATCTACTCATGTCTTATGGAAATGACTGGTTGTATGCTGCTATAAAGGCCACCAACTCCATCGTAAAGCCACAGTAAAAAGATGCTAGCTGAAAACGGTGTCGTTTTTCTAAACAGAGACTGTTTGTTGGCTGGTTCAGAGAGTTTCTGGACAAATGATTGTAAAATTTCATCTCAATTTTTTGTTTGCTTAGTGTTCAGAAATTCATGAGATGTTATTGTTTTTGCAACACTCAACACACCATTAATATCATGCTAACGACAATATTTTAATCTAAAAAAACACTGAGCCTGCTACAACTGAAAAAGTGGCAAATTTATGTAAAGTAAGAGAAGTGTGACTACATTGGTTTACAATAAGTAATAGGGGAAAAAAACTATTGTGTACTTCTCCAACATATAGCTCGCCGGCAATGGAATGCAGGCAGTATAAGACACGATTCATCTTTTAGCCTGCTAATGATTGGTGATCTGAGAGCGAGCCTGCCAGCTGGAGGAATGAAATTCCTTCAGAGTAGATGCTTCCAGTGTACCCTTTCCAAAGAGTGTGGGAATGAAATAAACTAAAACAAACCGGCTGATCATCCACCCTAACCCGTTAACGCCACACCTATTACAACTCTCAACATCCGCAGTGAACCTGCCTTTTAACATGGTCACTTATGTCTGACTGCAATAAAACAACCGACACTTCATCAGGGATCTGAGCCATAACTTAACCTGGCCTGTGCACACATGCATGCATCGGTGTGCTCTGATGCTTAAACAAATGACACTTGTGATTCTGCTCATGAGCTGATCCCAGTCCTGTGTGGGCACGAGCTAATCGCTAAAAGTGGCTTTCTGCTTTGCTACACTTCGAGCTCGATGTTGTGTGATAAAACAGGAAAGATATTTGCAAAATAAAACTGGTAAAGGGGGATGGGGGCTAACCAAGAGAGGGTTATGCGACAGGTTGCAATGGGACATTAAGGTGTCGGCAGGAAACCAGAAGGTCTTAGCATTTCATTATTACCTCACCACGTGTTAAATAACATCATGACCCCCAGGCCAGACTAAATACACAAGGTGGAACCTTGTCAGAGAGAAGGCTCTTGCAATTTGGCTGTTATTTTTCTACAACCTTCATTGATGAAAGGTGAGAGTCTGAGGTAAACGGCTATGCAAACTGCAGCTCAACCAGGCCGTAATGAGGAGAGAAATCAAGGATCAATGAACCCTGAGAAGGGCACCAGGCTGGACCCCGAGGGCAGGTTTCAGGAGGAGAGCTCTTTATGGACTCAGTAATGTCCTCATGTCTGCTCTCAAACCCCTCTGAGGGTATCAATAGTAGTGCAGAATGGAACAGAGCTAAAACACTCCCACTGGATGCAAATGTGCAAATGTTCACATGACTATTGTGTGGGTGTGGTGAACAGCCGAGACCTTGTGCAGAACAAACAGATAAGAGGGTCAACAGAAACGACAACATGACAGAAAGCCACAGTATATCTTCATGTTCTTTGCCAGTAAGCTGCCAGATCCTATAGAATGACAAACAGAATGAATCATCACCAAACTGGAGAAATGACAAGCGGACCCTTCCAAATGTCAGCTTGCTGAGGGCTGAACAAAAGCAATATTCCAGAGGTGAACAAGGGAGGAGGGGAAACAACACTGTGTGCCTAACAGTAGGAAGTAATCTCAATCCTTGCCATGAATCATGGAATAAATGTGTCTCTAAGGCATTCTGCATCAGTGTGGTGATCTTTTTTTCATCGTCTCATAAGCATAACAGCAGAGACGGACACAGATAAGGTGACCTTGACAGCAGAACCACAATTGGCTTTCTAAAGAATGCTCAATTTTTACCCGAGTACCCTGTAACCATCTCTTCTCCTCAGCCTAACACTCCGTCAGTCTGATGTTCGGCGCGTGCGTGCTGTTGCTACGTTTATGCCTTCCTTTGGATCAGTCTGCAGGCGGATAAATAATGCACGCTAATGCTGGCATGGTGACAGCACTGCAGCAAGCTGTTGCTCACCTCAGCTCCACTCTGGAAGCAGCACTGTGCTCATCCATCTCCTTGAATGCGGAAATCACACTGCATGGCCCTCAAAAAAAACCGCACATGCATGTAGACCGTAAACCCATCTGCAATGTAATCGCAGGACCCTCCCCATGGTGAGCTGCCTTCAAAGGTCTCCAAAACAGCCTCCTGCTTTCAGAATATAAAAGAAAACTTTCCTCTGGCCATTCATCCGCACATCACCCTTTAACAAGTGTAAAATGCATCAAATATTTTTTGAACAAACCATAATGTAGTAGTCAAAAAATGTTTCTGCACTGATAATCGGTTCTAAACCCAGCACTTTGGGAGTGGAAATAATGAGAAAAAAAGGAATAATCTATTATTTATGCATATATTACTTACAGAGTATCTGTGTCGTCTTTGTAGTTAATGATGACTGAGGGCTGATGGATGCGATGTGGAGAATAATTGCAAAAAAGAGACAAAGAAAGAGGCAAATGCTTTATTTGCTTGAAATATTCCCTCATAAACTTGCTGCAGAGCCTTTATTTTAAAACTTAAATAAGACTTTTTAAAAAAGCCCTCTTTTTCCAACAGAAAGTGAATATGGAAAGCATATCCCTCATTTTAAGCCATAATAAATCACATGTGTGCACTCTGTATGGACATGAAATGAATGCTGACTATGGCTGAAGCCCCTGGTGTCAGCTACAGAGGACACCTACACAGGGATGTTATGAGTTCTTGTCTTATGAACTTGTTCGGTGTTCTAAATAGCCCCAAGGTTGCAATAACTGTGTGGACAGGTCGGGTTTTCAAAAATATAGGAAAGAGCAATAAACCCTAATTATCACTGCCCACTGCTGCTAGTTTGAAAATAAATCTGGTTTATCCTGCTGGAATAAATAAACCTATGAACCTGCTGAAAAATGTTCATTATACTGTGGACAGAGGGAAAAAAAACACCTTGAATATGTGTACACACACACACACACACACATATATATATGTATGTGTGTGTGTGTGTGTGTATATATATATTTATGTACACATACATATATGTGTGTGTGTGTCTGTGTGTGTGTTTGCTATGCTTCACATAGTTGACTCCAGTCAAAGTATCAAAAGAACACACAAAACAACACCTCTGTATTAGCACAATAGCACTGAGCTAAAGAATTAAAACCAAAAATCTTTTATCTGATTTGTGGTTGAGATTTGTACTGGTTTGTTTCCAACCTGCTGTTCTACAGAGGAAGGAATGGAATATCAACACATTTTATATTTCTATTTTATATGTTTCTTTGGGCTGATTACAAAGAGGATAATTTTGGAGGTCATTTGCCCCATTGGTGCCGATCAAAAATACCCTATAGCAGGGATTTTAGGGGGCGTGGCCCCATCTGTGGCTTGTTGGGCTTGATTGTTCAAGCAGTTGTGTAGTAGGAAGCATGATGACAGTTATTTTGGGTGGGGGAAAAAAATCACCGCAGTAGCCCACAGCAGCAGGCCGACAACATCTTTGGGGCGTTTAGTCGCCACCGTGAGACTGGATATCGCGTCATATTGGGCTAGTTGTTTTAACACATCCCAGGGAAATCAATAAAGAGATGAAGAGGAAAAAGAAGATTCCACAAGTTTATGCAGATGACTCACTCCTTATTACTAGAATCTCAAAAATCAAAAATACATTTTTTAAATATTGAAGTGAAACAATAAACCTTTAAATGCAGATGCAACTAAACCAAAAGTCCCATAAACTTCCCAAATCTTCCAAATGGAAAAATAACAACTATGACTAAAAATAAGCAATAGTAAAGGCAAAAGTGACAACACTCATCATTCTGTGAGCCTTTTTTAGGAAAATGCAACATTTGATTGCAATCATGTCAAAGGCTGAGGGAGTGACGCCCACACTCCTTGGTTTACACTCCTACTCGCTTTGCTAGTTCTTCCAACAACAGCCTAGCAGTGCAGAGAGAAGGATGTTGAGAACAACAAATCAACTGATCTATTCAGAGCTTCTCCTTTTTTAAGAATCTCATTGTTAATCTCCTGCCAAGGAAAAAAAACAAGACTATTATTATTCGTGGCATGAAAACTGCGGAAAACATAAACTATCGGTGACTTTGCTTTGAACCATTAAGAGGCAGACGAACAAGTTCGCAATTCTTATCTCATCAAATCAGTCCCAAGATGGAATGCTTAATAATACCAAAAACACGTGCTCATATAATTGCCCTCAAAAGCTGGATCTGAACTCCTTAAAGATCCATAAGGCCACGCGCTTTCATTTGTATTCATGATTGCTAATTTCAGGTGAACTGCCATATTGATTTCCCGATTGGTTCGACTGGTTGGCTGAACAAATGACTTAACGCCACCACGTTTATTCAAAAACCGGGATTTAATTTTCAAATTATACATCAGTCACGGTGTGATCTCGCAGTGAGGAATGAGATGGAAAACAGAGGAGAGGGCGACTATTATGGAATCTATATTTGGTAATCGCGTCTGGAGTGATGAGTTCTGGATGTGCCGCAATGTGGCTCCAGCCACAGCTTAAATCAAAGGCGAAGAGAAATAAAAAGGAAGTAAATTAGGTAGAATCCCATCAGGCTTTGACAAACACGAGTGCGCCGAGCCTCTAAATGGAGATGCATTTGATCGCACGCTTGGAGAGGATAATTAACTCAATTTGGACCTCGTGTTCATCCGAAACCCACCATGATTGTTTGAGCTCCAAATGTGTACGTGTCCCCGCTGAGCTGCCATACATCACTGTTTCGGCCGACTGTTGCGCTCTTAAAATAAACTGGAAGAGAAATACACCCGAAACGGGAAACGACAGAGACATTTAAAGACAATTAATCACAATAACATTAAGAGGAATGAGGGTTATTTTAAGTGTTTACCAATTATTTGTTTCCAGAGCTAAAAATGCCAAATAATTGCCGAGCCATTCGTATTTACAATTTACATACAGCTACTTGAGCCCTATTCTATTGTTTTGGATGTTAATGTGATTTCAGATAAACTTAACGATCTATGCCGGGATAGTGAGTATATGTTGCTAATGCATTACTTTTCCGAAGAGGCTTTGCTCTTATCTCTGCTAGCTTCTTATCAGAGCCTTTTTGCCAAGCTGCACGTTTGTCTGGAACACGCGTCGACAACCTCCGTGTTGTTTGCGCTGCGTATGATTGATAGCCAGGGTGCAAATGTAAACGCCTCCCTCCAATCAAACGGCGGAGGATCGGGAGAAATGGACGCGTGCGGCTGAGCGGCAGGAAGGACGAAACTGAGGCAGAACTGCTTTTTCTCCGTTGCCTCCCACAGTGCTGCTTCCCTGTCTCCAAGTTGAATCTATTTCTGAAACTCTAAATATGCTGCCAGCATTTTTAACAGATGTCCCATAATATGCAGCAACTTCTCTTCAGGCCTTTGTGCCCAAATTGGAAAGCTGACAAGATGCACTGCAGTGCACTTGAACCGATTTGTCCCAGGTGAAGCGTAGCTCCATGTAAAATCGACAGTACCGAATGCTCAAAGATGACATATGCTGCAGATGAAACCATAACAGTGAAGGATCTCTTTTGTTGTCTCTGCAGTGTCTCCTGGACCTACTAAAAATGATGCATTTCGCACCAAATTATCGTAATTCAACTAAAACAGCTAAATATACATTTCGCCAGACAGCAGGCAAAGTAGCCACAACTTTAAACACTTTGGAATGATTGTGGTGCATTTTCTCACATAAATAGCAGCTCAGACTTGCTACAGTTTTGGGTCCCCATTAAATGGGGTGACTGATAACGGTAGTGTTTCCATTTCGAGGCTCTGACTGCAAGTTTTCTCATCTTTTGAACTCTTGAGTCTGAAACTCCTTATGAATAATGCTGACGCTCATGTCTCAAAGTTCTACTGCTGAAATTAGGAGCAGTAGATCTGCACTAGCAACGCATCTGCAGAATTTGGCCTTTTGGGAATCACTTTCAAACTTGTGATGCAGATGACTACTGCAGATTTCCTTCTTCTCATAAATGATTACTTTTTCCACGATGCTGCCCATGGGACGTGCATTCGATAGAAGCGTCCGATCTGTGGCGCTAACCACCCCCTGGCTACAGTTGAGGAGACATCAGCTCAAAAACGCCTTTTCGGAGTGAGAAAAAAAGGAAGAGAATGTGTCCTTCAGAAGTGTAAAATGACCTCAAAGGAATCGTATTTATCCAGGAAAGCTTTGAAAATGTTCAGCTTATATGATTTGCCGATAAACTTGCAAACGTCAGAAGCAAAAAAACAAAGGATACTGTCGTGCAAAACCAAAAACATGCTGAGCGAGATTGCAAATGCTTCCCCATGCACAGCACGATGGAGGCGTTGGGATGTTTTTAAAACAGTCAGCTTAGACTGAAAGCAGTCAATAAATTGCAAATGTAAAGGTTATAAAGGGACAGGCCATAATCATATAACTCGGCTCGATCATTCAGCAGGGGCCTGAGTGTGCATGTCTCTGTGTGTGCTTTAGTATTCAACGGTGCACGGGGCCCACCGCTGCAGACTGTTAATGAGAAGCTGTCGAAAAGAAGAAGACCCTCCATTGTTCACCAAGGAATCAATAGGATACCTATCAAAAAGGTGCACTGTCTGTAATATGAGGCAGATGGGCTGAAATAAGATAACAGGAATTAAAATGGATGAAAAAGGAACAAAACGGCTCCACCGAGTGCAGGAAACAGATCGGGAGATGTCCGGATAAAAGCCGGGAGAACATCTGCTGATGCCTAATCGAGTAGATCTCGAGAGCGACACATGATCTGGGCCATTGGGCTGCATTTTATTCTCAACTACCCCTGCCTTCCTTTGCCTGATACCAACTGGCTCCAACTGCAGGACTGAGACCAGAGGCCTTATTGCTGTCATGAAGGAAGCGAAGGCTTCATGACGAACGCTCAGACTGTTGCTGCTCTTTGAGTCGCATGCATCTGTTTTAACCTCCGGGCTTCTGCAGCCATCTGTGCATTGTTGATAAATAACAGCGATGATTAAAAGAAGGGAAAAAAGCGGCTCTTTCTGTTTTTTATTGATTAAACCTCCGACCCCGCACGAGAAACCTCGAGAAGTCGGATCCGGAAAGCTTCCCAAATCGGTTTATCGTGGGTAGCGCTGTGGACATGGGTCACACACTCGGCTGACCGGGCCGCCGAAACCCTCCCTCATCGTCTTTTCTGCCCACTGGCAGAGTCTCTCCAGCTCCTGATGTGGAGAGAAATTCACCCACCCACTGATTTGTCTCCACGGAGGAGAAGAAACACACAATGACTTCACTGTATTGGTTATTGCATCCTGGTGAGTGGGTTAGCGGGTTTTTTGTGCGATGTTCAAGATCAGCTGAACTAGGGTTGAGCAAAATGACGTGTGGGAGTCCTTTCAGGCCCGAGGCAGCAAACAGCTCGCTGTGTATTGAATCCCATTTGTAAATTCCAACTACATTAAGCCTTTTTTATGAATTCTGTAGTTCTTTAGGTAGCTAATGCAAAGAGTGTGTGGGCTAATTAAGAAAGAGCTGAATGCCTTTGGGCAAATATTGTAAATATGAATAGGTTGCAGTCTGTCCTTTATTTGGGATGAAATCCACCTTTGTTACTTTTCTAACTGTTCACAGCAGCTTCTCACGGTATCCTGCAGCTTGTGTTCAGGCTTGCTCAGTCATTCTGTCTCCGTCATGTGCTGCTGGGCAACTGTGATGCAAGCGACTTGCTCAGTCACGAAACAGCGTTTCGAGAATAATCCTGTTCAGTCGCATCTCTGTCACTGAGAAAAACGACAGAAAAAGTGCAATAGACAGCAGTGTTCCTTTTCCCCTGGATTTGCTCTGAATCCTAGTCATTTAAATGATAATTTAGGTGCAAATGAAAGATTTTTTTTCATTTTTTTGAGGTCTCATTTTCAGAAAAAGACCAAAGTCAGCTTGAAGCTCATATGTCATTTCATGAAACTCCAGATTTGAAATGCTTTGCAATTGCAGACATCTAGTCCCAAAGATAAGAGGTAACCCAAAACTACCACCCAGGACGGACTCTAAAAGCCAAACATCATTCACCCCTGTGTTACTCACAGAAGGTTGTGGGCACACAATTACAGGTCTATAATCAATAGTGTTTAGAGTGACAGAGATAGCATTCAGCTACGCTGCATGGTAGTTTGTAATTACTCCAAATATAAAAATTACAGAATCAATTAACATAATCATCCTTGTTTAAGTGTCTTATATTGTATAAATATTTAAAACCTCTCCCGGATTAGTCTATCCATCACAGCTACGAACAGTTTAGCATATTAGCTGTCCCAAAGTCATATTTACCTAACATTCACACATTTAAAAAATGACAGACAAATTCTGAGTGTTCTTCACTATTTGTAATACATGAACCATGGTTACACTTCTACTGAAAGCATTTATCTCTAGAAAATCAAAACAATTTCCAATTATACACTTCTTAAATGTGGTGTCACCTCTGAAATAAGGGAAGAGTTACACACCACCCACGTTGTGGTAAACACACTTGATTTTGATGATAACAGTACTTCACTAATTCCAGCTAGATTTAACTCTTCAGTCTGTAACATTCTTTTGCTAAATCTATATAAACAGAATCAACGTGGCAGGAAAAGTTCAGTTCAAGCAATCTCTGTATACTCGCAGCTACATTTCTGGTGCTTGGAAATGACATTTGGCATGTTGCAGCGCCGACAAGATGTGAAGGGCATGTGGGCAGCAGCCCTCCCATAGTGGGATGTTCTGCCTGTGGTTTGGTGTTGAGGGGGCTGAAAAATGAAATGTGTGTGTGCAGTTCAGAGCACTTCTGCTGCCAGGTTTCCGCTGTGCCAATCTGTAGCAGCCACAGAGCGTCCTGGACCCGCTCAGCCATCAATCAGACGGCCGCCACGGCTGAGCGGGCCAATCGTGGGCCCGCTCGCAGCTCAGTTGAGACAGAAATCAAGGCCACCTGTGACTTTATTAAAAGGCAACAGCTGTTGCCTTCACGGGCAGAGAAGGGACACAGACAACAATTGCGATCATGTGATCTTCTTGTCACATAAAAAGCAAATATATTAAAGATAAATCCCAGGTTTGTACTGTGGGGAGCAGAGCACATCCTAAAAACCAGTAAGGGCTGGGGACTGAATGCCTCCGTATGCAGGATTACAATTTGAGAGTTTAGACTGATTTGACATCAGGATTTATGAAGTCACAGTTTTGCAATATCACACAGTTACGTTCCCAGCCTTTATTCCCGTTTTAAAAGAAAAATCAAACACTTGTTTTGTTCTGCGAGTTTTGGAAATGGGAACCGATCTTGGCTTTGGCTCTGCAGCATCGAGGAGAAGCTCTTTTACGCCAGTATCGCAAACAAGTGCAAGAGTTTAGCTAGGTTTCATAAATGCTTATGCTACAAGCTACAACACGCTTGTTCTTGACGGCTGGGTCAGACGAGTCCATTTCATAATTCATACCGCACATAAGAACTTGCGTTTCGGCGTAACCAGCTGCCGCCCCAGCAAAGCAAACTCGCTGATCCCTGACTGCACTAAAACACAGGATCTGCTCGGTGGAAGAGGCATCTGTGCGGTTGATCTAGAGTTGGAAAATGCAAATGTTGTTGTTGACAGTCTGACAGGTCTCCTGCTGTGCTACTATTCCTTTTTTATTTTATTTTTTTAAATTTATGTGATGCAAGTCTGTTTTGGGGTGAAGAGAAACCGGTATTAAGAAAATACAAACAGCAGAAAAACCAAATGTAGCCCATATGTTTGTCATTTTCATCATCTCACTTAATAGTCGTCTCCCATCTGTTACGTCTTACAATTGCAATTACTTTATTAATTAAAACCGCATTCCAAAGTTCTTTTTTTTGTCTTTCTTTTAATGGCAGAGCTACAGGTTTGGGACCACACCAGCACATTTTATTCAATCTGGGTATTATTTTATTTGAAAGGCATCCTGTTTCAAGCTGCTGGAGAAGTTTCACAGCTTGCTAGGAATGGAATTATTTTGGTCGATACCGAGTGCACCCACCCTCCCCGCACCAGAGATGAAGGGTTTGAAAGAGAATTTAAAACATTCTGGGGAAGAGTTAGAAACGAGTGAACCCACTGAACCTCTGCACCTCCTGGGTAGTAATTTGAAGCCACCAAGCTCACACTCCCAGAGAAAGGCTTGCTGGGCTGCACTGTGCTAATGATTTTATGAGCTTCCAATGGCGGGAACGTGAAGAAATTCATGTTTCGGTTTCGTGCGAATGAAAGCACCTGGTCGTCCGAAGGAAATCATTCACTATTTTAAAAACATAAATGAAATCATACAGTGAGAGAAAAATGAATATTTATTTTAAAAACTTTGAACTTATTTCAAAGCTGCGCATTGTACCGACGGGCTTGTCCTCTGGTAGAGGCCGCTCCAGGTAATGTGCGATTTGAAGGCGAATTGGAAACAGCAGGAGGCCAGAGGATCAAAGATAGCTGCATGGCGACCTCCGTGGGTGGGCCATGAAGGAGATGCGTTATCTTGCTGGTGGGCAGCTCGGGAAAGTGGGTGTGAAGGGTCAGCGTTGTGATTACCTTACACCACTGGAGGCTACTCTTTCAACATGCAGGAATCTTCACATCATGATGTGTACACACCAATTCATTACTGTATTATTCATTAGATTGTGGGTAACCTGGAGTTCAAAATTCTTCTGAAGACACAGTTGAGTATGAAGCACATCATACAGAACAGTGGCAGGTGAAGGTGGTCTTGCTTTCTTAAAGGTGCTGTTTATAATTGCGCTGTCAATTACTTTAATCCGTTGCCACCGTTGTGGACTCCCTGCGTGTGGTTAATCATACAAACGCTTGCTTGAACATCAAATACACAGCGTGAGTCAGCGTTGATGATGCGACGCCATAGGAGATTGCTTATCTATAATTCATGTTTCTGTTCACTTCACATGCTCTTTCTGCCAGGAGTGACGCAGATCAATAGACACGTGGAGGTTCATCAGCATATGAAGTGCACTGAACATCGAAGCAGCTACGTCCGCAGGTGAGATGTTTCCAAACCTTCACACGAGGGAGAAAATAGGTTTGACTGACAAGGTTGATGTGAAAATACTTCCAGCCGTCACCCTCACAGGTTAAGTAATGTTTTCACATCGTGCTCAGTTGCTGGACTACACTGTAATTCAGTTTAATGGCGAGTTCTGATTCACAAGGCACAACAAAACAGTGGGTTTTTTAACCAGAAAATAATTTAAATGCATCACAGTGTTTAGTAAAAGTGGGATCAGCAACGCAGAGGTTTGGAGGGCTGCTTCTCAGATTTGGGTTGTTAAATATTTGTCCACTGGTCAAACTATGGAGAAATTCCGGATTCCGGACTCGACTCCTGGAAGCTTCTGTGATTTACTGATCCTACACTTGCTCTCTCTCGCTCTCTCACACACACACATGTCACAAACACACACATGACCTGCTTATGATGTAACTGCTCACACACACAAAGGAGTGTGATATTCATTGCAATCTGTTATTCACACTAGCGATGAAGTACATGGGTCGGAGTTAAATGTTATGTCACATCTCAAAACTTTGAGCAAAGACCTTTATACTCATTATATAAACCATCACTTACAACGAAACACGGGGCAAACACGTGCAGGTTATGGCGAGACACCAGCGAGGCCTGTTCACATCAAAATCATGCTTGAATAATTAAATGTGAAAACAGCTTGTGTTGAACCGACCACGTTAGCAATCCCTCAACTATAACAGATTATTGATATGTACAATATTGACGGCTGGCCCAGCAGACTATTTTCTACATTGTTTCCTCAGATAATGAGTTGCAATAATCAATGCCGAGCTCAGCGGGAGGAAGCGGCACACACATGCGCTCGGAGCGTGGCATTAATATGAGGCGCACTTCAGGGCGAGCTGGATGAAACTGTGCGAGAAAAACGACCTCTGGTCTCGTAAATTGCCGGACAACAATGCCGGTCGGTGGCAGCAGATTATCAGAGCGCTTGGTGCCGCAGATTTACGGAGGGGTTCCGGGGATGCAGAGCGGATGTTTACCAAGCTCGTTGTAAATTCAGGTCAGCCCTTTCACAGATTTATGATTTATGTTTTACCCTGAGATCCCCCCGCCTTCCCTCCCTCGGGAGCCACAGGTGTTGTCGCTGAGGTTTATGGAATGATTTCACACAGGATGAGGGTTCCAGCCTGGAGTTTTGAACCCCCATGGCTCCGCGGCTCAGACAACAATGCTCTCTGCATTCTCCCGCCGGAGTGTCTCTTCAGCCCCTCTGCAAAAGCATCATCGCCATTGTTTTCGCCTCTTCCCTCTCATTCTCTCCGCTGCTGTTCCCCCAGTGTCTTCGCTCAAAAGCACTTGTATATTTAATGTTTGTTTTGTTTCTGATAAGATAATGTCTCATGTAGCTTTTATGACTTTATCTATATTCTTAAAAGAAAACCTCTAAGAGATACAGAATTTGCTACATACTCTTGTTTGAACACAACATATAAATATACAAGCTGTGTTTTCCACATTACGTACATCCGATTAGTCATTACAAGTATTTAATTGCAATTTTACAAGAAAGTGGTTCTACATGCAGAGTGGTAAATGAGAGAAATCAAAGTGCAGCCTCAGCAAACCAGAACCCAACAAAGACCTTATAGAGCTTAATTGGACAAACCCAACACATGCTTTAACCTACACGATCAACCAAGTAATTACACAATTGAGTCTTTAATCTCACAGATTAGGAGTGTACTGCAGCAGCACAAAAGTGGGTCAGCTCCGTGGAGCAAAAAAGGGTAGCATATCTTTCATCGCGTTTTCATCATTTTCGCTGAATTATGAGGCCTTTTGACATGAAATAATCACAAAGATTAGGACGCTTACACTTGATTTCACATGCCTGGCAGTATCAAAGGGAATTTTTCCCTTTTCCCCAAGTCAAGGACCTTCCCTTTGATCTTCCCGTACCATTTGTGTTATTGTCAAACCGACGCTAACCTGTATTTACGGATGAGTCTATCCAACGAATACGAACTCTTCTAATTACAGCCAATGAAAGACACGTCTGTTTTGGGTGAAGGCTGTCTGACTGAGCTCGCATTGTCAATGAGCGGCGCGTTGCCTCTTTTATTGCTTAGAGCAGATGAAGAGAGCCATACATCAGCCGAACACAAAACTATGCAACAAAAACAAACCAAAAAAAAACGGGACACAAGATGGCAAAAAGCAGACAAAAGACATTCTGAAGCTGTTTTGCTCCCCTCGCACACAGATTGTCGGATGAGCCAACATATTGCAGGTCTGGGCTCGCCTCAGCTCGGGGCGAGCACATTCGCTCCAAGGGTCACTGCCTCACAGCTTGGGACGGAACTAATTGATGTCCAGCAGCTTCGGGAAAGTAAACACAGGCACGACAATGTCTTTGTTTCTGCACTTTTGCTTCCGATGCTACAGCGCTGAACTGGAGCTGTCCTGCAATACACTCAGATGTCTCCCTCTCGATTTATGGACTCTCAAGTGTTGGGTTTTGCGACAAAGTACAAATTCAATAATTTAGGGAAGAAAGGGGCAGATTTCTCGGACACAGGCAACATATATAAAGTCCAGTTATTGTTTATTCACTCTACTGTGCCACACGTGACGCATCCACCAAGCTGCCATCTTTAATTCTGTGTACTTATGTTTTGCCTCAACACCCAAAGGTCACACTAAGCTGCACTGGAAGTGATGCATATTGCAAGCAGACCAATGTGTATTTGGTGGAATATCAACTCTGGGGTGACATTTAGAATCTGGGGGAAAAAAAATAAAAAAGGCTCCAAGCGAACATCATGTACCAAAAAGGAAAGAATGGAAATGTAAATTGGTGACCTGGCTGTAGTGATGTTGGTTCAATGAGATGATAAGAACATCCATCACAGCTCACACCAACAACTCACAGGTGCATAGAATGACGTGGCGTCCACTTGTTCGGACCCTCGGGTCACATTCAGAGTCAAACTCTCCATAAATATGAAAATATTCATGCCTCTGCTGTCTCACTGTTTAAAAGAAAATAAATTGCAGTACAATTTTTGCTACAATTCATTATAAATAGGGCCTTCACCTTTCACCACAGATATGTCAAATATTGTCAGCCTTATGATGGTCTGAAGCTAAATATCCACTAATAGTGAACTGATCACTTCGTGTTGTATTTCAGTGATGTAATAGCTGAGTTATAAAGGTAAAAAGGGTCATTTTGCATTCCTGGAGACAAAATGTCGTGAAAAAGTCCGCAGCACTGACATCTACATAACAAAGACTGATGTGCACATCTGCCAGAGCGTGACAAACACCCGCACAGACATGCCTTGCCCCACCACCCCCAGCACGTCCGGTTCAATGTCAGGCTATTGTCATGAGAGAGCCTCACTGCACGGGGGAGTCACAACTCTGCAGGATGGCCGCTGACTTGTGTCTTTGACGAGGTCAGCGCTGCAGAGTGGGGGTGGATGGGGGGTACAGCCAAACGCAGCTGGAGCATCTGTGCGGAACAACACCCCGCGGAGAAAGAAGATGGGAGAAATCCGAAAATCCATTCCCTTTGGCAGCACATTTCAACAGCACTAGGATTCGTTCCACTATTCACACCTCCTCATGGGTTACCTGGTCCCTGGGTCCTTCTTATGAAACACAGCAGGTTTTAAATTACAAGTGTAATGCAGCACACTTTAATAATTTATAGTTGTTCTCTGTGGATGGTTGATAATTTCTGCATTTAAGGACAGAATTCCCACAAAGAGGGCAGGTACTCATGGAATTAAGGCAGCTTTATCATGGTTAAGAAAAGCAGCCTTTACTCTTATTCTTAGCTTGATGAAACTGTCCATCAGATAGCCACTCAATAAAAATCTGCTGCTTTCTCTATTTGCTGCTTCATATTTCAGCCAGTGGCATCTTTTTATTTCATTGCAATCCAATCAAATGTGTTACATGGCAAACTCTGTCCACTTTATTAGGTCAACCTGGTCAATTGCTTTCTAACTCAAATAGTTAATCAGCCAACCACATGGCCACAACTCAAGGCATTTAGGTATGTATACGTGGTCAAGGCAACTTGCTGAAGTTCAAACTGAACATTTGGATGGAGAAGAAAAGGAGATACAAGTGACTTTGAACCTGGCCTGGTTGTTGATATCAGGCCAGCTCATCTGAGTATTTCAGAAACTACTGATCTACTTGGACATTAGCACATAGCCTTTACCAGGGTACAGAGAATGCACTGCGAGAGCGAGAATCTCCAGACAGTTGTCAGGACCTTGTTGATGTGAGAAGTGAAAGGAGAACTGGCGGACCGGTTGGAGATGATAGAAAGGCAACAGTAATCACCTGTGAATGCACAACATGTGGAACCTTGAAGAAGACGGGCTACAGCAGCAGAAGACCTCACCGGGTTCCACTCCTGGAACCCTGAATGATGTTATGGACCTGAGGCAATCAAAGATGAATTATTCTTGGCCCTGTGGCCATGGGTTGCATAGATGTACCTGGCCAGGGATGGCCGAAAATGAAATGGGGGATGTTGGAAGAGTTTTGGTGATGTAGCAGAGTAGAAAACTGTGGCTAAAGAAAAGAAAGAAAGCAAGAAAGATGCTCTCTGCATATCACGCAGTGTTTATAACTCCCCAGTATTGCAACAGAGCTCAGACAAACTTCATCGCAAATCTCTTTTCGAAACAAGAACAAGAAGAAGTGGCGTGCTGCGCCGGCGCCGCGCCTTTTGTCTTGCAAGAGGATTTCGGCTTCAAAGTGTTCTTACAAACGCACTGAGGACACGCGGCATCTGTCTGAACATTGACTCTGTGCGGTGACACTTTGTTTCAAAGTGCAACTGGAGAGGGGGTTGGGGGGGGGGGGGGGGGGTATTGGACATTCATCTTTACATCCCTCTGTTCTACCATATCAAAGAGCCGCCGAACCCTTGGCAGCATTTTTGTTTCATTTAACTCCAGCTAATGCGATTTAAATGATGGGATGCAGGGGGACTTTAGCCTCCACCACATTGTTACCTCTGACTGTAGTCAGACAAGCGGAAATGTCAAGACTTCTCTGATAACACTTGGGAAAAGAAATACAGCAAGTCTGATAAACTGTGAAAAGCCTGTTTTCGAAGAGATGATATTTTACACAGCAACAAACCGCTGGCGACAAAGTCAAACAATGTAAGCAAATTTCTACTCAATTGTGGTGTCGAAGAGGTTTGAGGATGAAGGTATGAGGTGTTGCGAACAGAAAAGCATCAGCTTTATGCATTTTCATTCCCAGGCTAGTTCCAACGTTGACCCCAAGTGATGCGAATGTGGTTCCAGCTGTGCTGCATCTGTGGTTAACGGGGCCGGAAACGAGATGGGAGTTCTTTATCAACCTCGCGGACCTCTGAACAGGGTTCAGTGAAGGCAGTTGGAGAAATTCGGAAGATATCTCCAGAGCACATTTTGTAAACCAGTAGCAAAAAGTCCTGTTTTGAGTCCATTTTTAATGTGCTAATTTGTACAGTGAAAAAAAGGGACACAGACTGGGCTCCAAGTTGTTTTCATCTGCCTGCACAGCTATGGGCACACACATGTACACACAGGACCTGCAAACATCATATTCTCATTTATCCGTAGCATCAGTCACCCAGACCTCATAGCACTCCAGGATTACCCTGGAATCCTCCACTGAAAGTGTGTCAGTCGATTACATTACCCTACCTTCCTCTGTTGTTGGATAGTCGCTTAGGAAAGGAGAGTGAAAGGTTGGGCTGGGGAAGAGAATCAGAAACAAGAGGGAAAAAATCCAGGGCAGAGAAAAGAAAAGTAATTACGGTGGGGGGAAGAGCGACTGCAGGCCCCACTTAATAAATCAGAGCTGTCGGGCAACCTGTCAGTCTCCCTGCTCCTTTTTATTGGTCACTGAGGATCGGCTAATATTACTCACTAGGGTCTGTGTGTGATTGGGTGGTTTAGCGGTTTGATGGAACAGTGTGTGTGTGCATGTTTGTGTGTGTATTTGTGTGTGGGCTGTTGGGATTCCATCAATACACATGGAGTGAAGACACAGGCCGAGAGAAGGACTCAAGATACTAAGAGACATGCAACCACACACGCACACACCTCAAGTCTGCACATTAATACACAGTATGTGCAAGTATGGAAAGGTGAAGGACAGAGAGAGAGAGAGAGACAACAAATTAGGTATTCATTTTGGTTGTGATGACCATACACAGCATGATATATAGCTGAGCGTAGGAGGGACTTGTCAAGCTATTGTAGCCAGTCACTAGAGGGCAATTATGGTAATTCTCTTTGACAGCTGAGAGGTTCTAACTCAGCTGGTCCACCACAGCAGTAAAAATAAAAGATCAAACTCAAACATGGAGGAACTGTCAGTAATCAGCCAATCAGTGCATATGACAAACAAATACTGGAGGAAGGCAACAGTAGAAAATAGAAGAGAAACAAAGGAAGTAGAAAGAAGCAAATTCTAATTAAAAAAACAAGCCAAACTTTATTTGTTCCTGGGGGAAATTTAAGGCACACAGACAAAGAAGTAAACAATGTAATAACTGTGGACAAGTGACAGGAAAGAGTCAGCACAACATTTAGTTGGTAATTACACAGAAATGTAGGGGGATGTTTAAAATGCTAAAAAAAACAAACAAAACACAAACACCAGAAAAATAATCAATATTACAAAAACAAACAAACAAACAAAAAATAAACAGCGTCAGCAGGAAAGTCAGCTCATTTTCAGAGGCCGCCCACATTGTAGAAATTCTATATAAATGTCCTTCCAACATTGGGCCAGATTCACGAAGCGTTCTTACGAACAAATTTGTTCTTAAGTCCCACTTACGAACAGTTGACGAAGATTGTGGCATTCACCAATTTCTTCTTATCCTGGATTTATTCGTAGGTAAGAACAAATCCTACGAACACTCAGGAGTACTCTTGCGCACATTTCAGTGCCGACATGTTGGCATGGTTGTGTTTTCTTCTCTTGTGCAGTTCAATAAAATTCAATATTACAATGATAATTCTGTCATATTTATTTATTTATTTGTTTATTTCCTATTTTTGGTGATTTACGGAGAATTTTAAAATTACGTAAATGTGCCAATGACTTAACATTAATCAACCAAATTGGAAACCATGCCAAAACTGTCTTTTTATTTGATTTTATCTTGATTTATTTTATTAGGGGATCGAGGGTATGCCCTGGCTCCCTGGTTGTTGACACCACTGACCAACCCTCAGACTCCACAGGAGTTTTATTCAATCAGATGCATGCGCGCAGTCGCTCCACCATTGAACGCACCATCGGCATGTTAAAGGGGCGCTGGATGTGTTTGGACACAGAGCCACAACCCCGTGAGGATGTGCGTCCTGACGCAATGATGGGGCCAGACTGCAGGCACGCGGTTCACGTTCGAGCGCGATTAATTGCCCGTTTGTGAATAAAATGCATTATTGTCACAATCCGAGCACAGCTTTTACACGTTTATTTTTTTTTACATTCTTCTTTATTTACATTCTCGTTGATTTCTTTAAGCGTGTTGGCTATAGTCATCAGGGTTGAGGCAATTTTATCAAGCGTGTTAGCCATCCTTTCTTGATTGTTCAACACGGCGTCAGAAATCAGGCGTGGAGAGGCAAGCTTTGGGCATTTCGCTTTGGGCATTTTGCTGCTTTTTGCTCCGTCTACAGGGTCCTGCTGCAGTTCCTTTTATGGGCATTAGTGGGCGGTGACTTATGCTAATCGTATGTTAATTAGACTCACCTGGCACGCGCTTTCAACTTAAGAACAGATGGCATTCATCAATCTAAGAACACAGCTGCGAACAATTCTGGGGCTTACGAACGCGTTGATGAATCCGACGTAGGGTTTTCTTAAAAAACTTCTTAAGGACAACTTAAGAAAGAATCTAAGAAGATTCGTAAGAACATATTGGTGAATCGGGCCCATTGTTTCTGAGAAGAACATTCATCACTCAGCTTAGCCAATGCTGATAGCCTTGGTCTCATAGCAACAATAATGTTAGCAATCCCAGAAGTGGGGTGTAACGGTTTTTAATTTCTTCACATTTCACTGTTCATGATCCGTCCTCTTTGACCTTCAACAGATTTTTTTTTTGGAGCAGCTCAATCTCACAAAACTCATTTTAATCCAGAATCGAAAATACTGACATCAATGTTTATTAAAGTGAAATCGACTAAAAAGAAATTGACTGAAGTGTGGCTGCTTTTGCTTCATTTGCGCAATAACAAATTAAATATATGATACATTTATAGATTCATGAGTATTTGATGATAAGAGGAACACACGCACACACACTTCAGTCACACTGCTGTAGTGATACAAGCGATCCCTGAGGAAACCCCCCACCTTCACTCCTCCTCTCAACTGGCCTCTTGAAGCACTTCAAGCTCAGTCAAGTAGTTGATGCCTTAATGATGTCTCAGCATTTAAGTTTTAAAGAGCTGCTGACGGCCCGATATGTCACCTGACAGGCCGGGTTAACCCCAGTTAAACGCACCCTGTGGGAGTCTTCTTCAAAACACATCCGGTTGTGATTAAAATTGTAATCTCTCACCTCGAGGCCCTCCGAGAATAAAAGACACATTCTTCACCCTTATTATATCACACATAATATCTGATAAAACCTAGTGTCTGACGGGCTAGCCATAACTGCCAGGAATGACTCAGCAGAATAAATGACAATGAAATATTCATCTCTCCCTGTTGTGGAAGGGACACAGCTTTAGCACACAACTGGGTGCAGGGACGCTGCTAATGCTCAGAGGTGTGTTTTGTTGTGAACACGGACAAGATTATGGTTTATTCTAAGTTATGGGACAATATTGCAGTTAAAAATGGCTGCAAATGAAAAAATGAAGCTAAAGCCAAAAATGAATAAGTGGGGGAAAAGCAATCCATTAAAAAAAAACAAAAAACATTCTGAGCTGGATATCCTCAGCATCAGGAAACTCTAAATGAAATGACCTGCCAGTTTATGTTTTTGACCGGCACTCCATTATATAATGCATAATTAAGATGTATATGATTGCTATTTTGTTATAGTGACATGAAACAAAGTTTAATGAGTCAAGTCGGGCCTCCATTTCTTTGTGGTTTTAAATAGTAGTTGAGTGATGTTATATTATTTTTAACATAAATAAAAAGCAAGTTCTTGTTTGAAGAAATTGATATCCGACGCCTCATCTCGTCTTCTTCTTCTTTGGGGGTCACGGGGAGGGTACACAATGGGCGAGTCGCCAGTTCATCGTAGGGCTCTGTATGAGCATTGGTGGGTTCGGTAACTTGCTCAAAGGAACCTCGACACTGCTCTGAAGGTGCTCTGGTCCCATCCTCTCCTACCAGAACACCTTCCATGTTTTGACTACACAGGTTGAACTGAGAACCCTCGGTTTCTCAGCCCAGTCCCAACAGACTGAGCTACCACTGCCCACTATCTGACTTCTGTGAGGAAGTACTTTGGTTTATTACTGTCCTATCTGATTTAGCCTTATAATCATATTCACAGTGTCATCCTCTAAAGTTCAATTACTTTTGCTGCAGGTGCTTATTTTTGTTGGCTTTTGTTGCTGTGAAATTTAGATACCCAAGATAAACCAGTCCTCTGTGGCGAGGCGGATAATGCAAAACTGAAGTTGCCGCTACTCTGATGTCTCATCCCAGTTTCACGTGCACCTGTAAAGCCGCCTGAAGGCATTATCACCTTCAAGCAGGGGGGACGGGAGCTGAGGATTACCCCTGCATCAGTCAAATATTGCTTGACTCTGAACCATTATTCCAAAGCCCCCCATCATTAAATTCTCAGCCTTGCATTCATCGCCTCCAGATCCTTTAGTCGCTCGGATGCTTTCCATTTCACACACACACATGTACACCTACTCACACACATACGCTGTGTGCAGATGCTACCTCCTGGCAGCCGCCTCTCTTTGCAGTGGGAGCGTAATGTTGTGTATCAGCCTGGTGAAGCAAAGGCTAGCAACAACAATAAAGAAGCTGAATACCCACTGCAGGAAATGTGCCTTTTGATATTCTAATTTCATTTGCAGTCTGATCTCCTTCTAGATGTTGTTAGACTTTGGTGAAAGAGCCTAGGCCACTCAACGGCTCTGAATGTGCTTTCTGAACATTCAGTCTCTAAACGCTTTACTCTGGGGGCAGTTTTTTTTTTTTTCTCTCTCTCGATAACAACAAAGCAAAGTGACAAAAGTAAACTCGGGCAGATTGCTCGGGCCTGTGTGCACAGCAAACCCTTAACATTAAATGCCTTGGATAATCAAAAGCAAAATTCAAAAGTAAACAGGGTCTGCAGTGGCAATCACAACTTCCAATGGTGTAAACACAGTAATTACCTTTTTAGATGCATGATGCTCAGTTTCTGTCTTGTGACCTCCTCAGAGGCTCATGCAGGTCTCAGAGGTAGAGTGGTGGTAATATTTAGAGTCAGACTTGAAAATATATTGGGCCTATGAAGACAAGACCTAATTTGCACCCCGCCTGATGTGGCTACCATATGTGCTTTGATGTCTTACATCATTTTGATGTGTATGTCTGGAATCGTACATTTTGGTTATGCTTTTATGGCATACTTGCATTGCTATCGTACACCTCATTCAAATCCGATGCTACCCATAAAAGCCCATAACCACATCTTGGAGAAGCTGACTTGAAAAATCCCAAGAACTCTATTTTATTTTAATGGTTCCAAACAGGGAGCAGCATTTGACTGTGACAGAACAACCAGACCAAAGAACATTTTTATCGTTCAGACCCTTTTTTTGGGTGGCCTTTCTACCCACTCCCAATTAAAATGGGACATTTATTTCGAGGAGGGCCCCTGTGAGGTCATTGTTGGCGCCTTTTCTCCAGTACTTCAGCGAAATCAGAGAAAAGAACATCTGGCAAGGCTGCTCAACAGGACTTGAAAATTCCCAATTATCTTCTGGCTTTCTCTTTTCATATTTTTGGCTAACAAATCCAGTTAGCTGAAACCCTGGTTAGTAAGTTTGTTTAATTAAACAATGCATGTTCAAATCTTTTTTTGAGGTTATAGATTAAAAAAAAAGATATGTGTTATTTGGCACCCGAGCAAAGAGCTGTAAAAGTTGTTTAAAGTTGTTGATCTGACAAACAACTTTGGTATCCAAGTGAACAAATAGCTGGCAGCCGAGAGACGCAAGAGACTTTCTGTTTACAGCGATCCAACATTATATTGACTCAGGCAAAGACGCTGCGCTCTGCTCGATAAAAAGGCCTTTGAAAATCCATTTTGCTTTTGGAAACAATAACGAGATTAGCGTGTCAATCCCGGGCTCTGGCGTCCGTCTGGCCATCTTTTGTTCGAGGGTGTTTTTTCAACGTTTTTTTGGAGATGAAGAGAAGTTTGATTTTCTCTGACTGTCAGGTCAACTTTGTATCAAACGCCAGGGACAATGCGTCAGAGGAGCCGCAGCATATTATCTTGCCTTTTTGTTCATTAATTTCTTCATTCTTTCACCTAGCTTGACATTTCCTTTGCAGACATTATTGAAATATCTCTTTGGTATTCATTTGTGTAATGGTAACATGTAAAAATTGAATTTCGAGCTCTTTTGTGTGTTATGGCCTTGTATTTGTGAGCTTATTCACCTGTCTTCAAGACTGGGGACAGTTTTTTTTTTCATTTCCTCTCTGTAATGGAAAAATGGAACGTGCTGCAGGCCTAATGAATGCATATTATTAAAAACTCAAGAGACACGTTGGATAACCTGGCTCCCATGAGTTTTAAATGGCTTCCACTCAAGAGGAAGAAAGTGTTTTCATCTTTACAATAGAGGAGATAAATAATTTATAGGGACAAATTTGTCTCATTAATATCTGTAAATGCACATTCCCAGATTTCCACACGTGCTTTGCTATCAACGAACACAAATCAATTTGAAAGTTCTGTATTGGGTTTTGTTGTTGTTGTTTTTTTTAATCAAATAAATGTGTGTTTGCAAATGTTTTGTTTTCTTTCTATTTTTTTCTACAAAAAAGGCACTGTAAAAGCAATAACTGTTTGGGAAGTGTGATTCAGCACTTGTGGATGAACACTTACACACCTTCATTGGATTGCGAAAGTCTTTTTGAGATATTCATTCATCATCCACAGATCTATAAGAAAAAAACGTTTGTGACTCGCATGGAGCAGCACAGTCATCAGAATAGGTTACAATCATCAGAACATGTTTTTTCCTTTTTTCCCCCAGTAAAAACATGCTAATTTTGCTTATATAGCAGTCTTTTTTAGCAAGTCAAAAACTTTTGGTTTGAAATCTGACCTCTTTGCTTGCTCGCAGACTCACTGCAATTAATGGGCGTGGCTAGGCTGATGAATGAGAGAAGGCTTTCTATTGGTGGGCTTGACCTGGCTGTTTAAACCCCCGTGGGTTACGTCTTAAGGGTTACACTCACATTTCACTTTTGCCAAGCTACCTGGAGGTAAGGCTACAGGCGCGTTCATAAGTGATAAACACAGTGATAATTCGCTATTTTAGAGCTGTTGCTCATGTACTATTTATTACAATTCGATTCATTTTAACATTTTGTCATGTCAGTAGCTGTTAAATGTTGACAATTGTTGTAGGAGTGATGCAACTGGTCACTTTTTGGTCAACTAAGGCTTAAGAGTGTCTTGATATGAGTTTTTGAATGAGTAAACTCTAAACACCAGGGAAGGGATCTCATCCCTAAAAGCATCGACCACCTCTATATTAACTGTACTGATAAGTGTACTAAAGTGGTTTTTATATCTGTGGGCCTCAGTGACCACAATTATTAAAAGTTGAATTGCTCAGAAAAGGGCAAAGGATTATATAAAAGAGAATTCATCCATTATTTTGCAAAGTTGATTTCATCACAGACATAGACAACTTAAACTGGGACTCAGTTCTGAAAGGAAAACATACCAAGAAAGCATGAGATACTTTTATGAAACTTTTCACTGCTGTTTGCGATTAACATGCGCTGCTCTGTTCGAGTGACAAAAGCTCTGTGGTTACAAGATGAGGAACTCAAAATTCCTGTGAAAAAGAGTGACAGGCTCCAAAGACATCCAATACTTCAGGCAATCTCGGAGACTGGCAAGCCCATTAAGGCATTAAGCAACAAAACTAAACAGCCAAAAGAAAAAAAAAAATGTTGGCAATACAAATTTAAAGAGCTGTGACAGTAAAACATTCTGGATGACTTTAAATGATGTTATGGGCAAGAAGAAAACACTTGGTGAGTGCTGTATACCTTGATTTTAGCTATGCTTTTGATGGGGTTGACCATCAGCTGTTGTTCAAGAAACTGTCTTCTTATGGCTTTAATTACTCAATTATCTATTTTATAATTATCTAAGTGAATGGCAGCAATACACTCTCCTGTGGTATGCCACATAGTAGTTGCCTTGGGCATCTTCTCTACAGCATAATAGTGAATGAGGTTTCATTCTTATTTAAAAATGCTCAGAAAAATACTTGTGCTGATGCTATTTTCTATGTTACTTCAGTTAGCAGTGATTCATCAAAGTGCATGCTTCAACAAGAATGGAGTGTGATTTCTAATTAGGCCATTGGAAATAAGTTAAAAGTCAAGCTTTTAAAATATATATATATGTGTCTGGATTTAGACTCAAAAGTCACTTTAAAATCTATCCCCAATTTAAAATTCTCCTTGCATGATACCTCCATTGATCAAGTGAACGAAGCCAAACTGCCAGGAGTCATTATCGACTCCACGTTAGCTTGGATTTCTCACATTAAAAATGTAGTTTTTAAAATCAGTCAAGCTATTTGAAATATAAGAAAATGTGCACATTTTTATACCACCACAATTAAATTGAGTTTATAGTGCCTAGTTCTCTCTCACCTTCACTGGTTGTTTGTTGTTATTCCACTCTGGGCTGCTCAATTAGAACTGGTGCAAGTGCGAGAGATGAGAGGTTACAGTTGAGAGTCGAGGACGGATTGTAATTTAACTGAATTTTGTTTTCAAAACATGCTTATGCTTCTAAAAAGGATTCATGTCTGTTGTCTCACTTATTGTCCACTAGCAAAATTCATAGTTTCAATACAAGGTAGGCTTCATAGTGCCATTTAACCTCTTCTGCCCAGGACCAGTGCTCTGACGAGAAGTGTCATGTTCCACGCACTAACAATATGGAAGAGGCTCCCCACCTACTGAACTGTCAGGTCAATAAACCTTTTATCAAATGGGTCTTAGGGGTGAAAATAAATGTTTGAATTCTAAACTGCTTGTGATATTTTATAGTATCCATCCATCCATTCTCTACCGCTTATCCGGGGTCGGGTCACGGGGGCAGCAGCCTAAGCAGAGAGGCCCAGACTTCCCTCTCCCCAGCTACTTCTTCCAGCTCATCCGGGGGGATCCCCAGGCGTTCCCAGACCAGTCGAGAGACATAGTCTCTCCAACGTGTCCTGGGTCTTCCCGGGGGTCTCCTACCGGAGGGACATGCCCTGAACACCTCACCAGGGAGGCGTCCAGGGGGCATCCTAACTAGATGCCCAAGCCACCTCATCTGGCTCCTCAACGCGGAGGAGCAGCGACTCTACTCCGAGCTCCTCCCTGATGGCAGAGCTTCTCACCCTATCTCTAAGGGAGAGCCCAGCCACCCGACGGAGGAAGCTCATTTCAGCCGCTTGTACCCGTGATCTTGTTCTTTCGGTCATTACCCAAAGCTCATGACCATATTATATAGTAATACGTGTTAATTCCTATTGTATATTAAATTTTGCATGTAAATAATTCTGTAATTTAATCAAAATTGCATTGTATTACATTGTATGTATTCATTTATGTTTCTAATATGCTGATGGATCTCAGGAGGAGTAGTCTATTACAAAATATTTAAATGAGAAACAGCCGATGACAACAAACATTATGTTAGCAATAACAGAGTTAGCATACTTGTAAAGTTAAGAGAAAGGCAAGGTATCACTGTTTACCTTTTTTTGAAATCAGGAAATAACTACTTATTTAACCCTGTAGTCATTTGCTGGAGTGGAGGAGGTCAAACACAAGTCTACATCTTAACTTTATAGGAGCCTGTCGTGGAGGAGAAGCACTGTGGGAAAATGGGGGAGGCCGAGCGCTGGGTCAGCATTAAAGTCTGTTCTTGGTATCTTAAAACTGGAATAAATGTGAGTGACCTAAGGGTGGGATTGCACATTAGCCTTAATCTTGGAAAAACCACATAGATCCTCTTTGTCCATTTCAGACCTGACTGACCCATCATTAGGTGTTAGCCCCCATGGACAGGACATAGTAATGTTGACACAGATGTGGGCTGAAGATGGAAGGAAGAGTAATTCTGTTACTAGAAAGGATGTAGAGGCCACAAGTAAACAATTTATTTTGTTTATTTCAAAATTAGATTAAGACCGATGAGGATAAAGAGGAGAAACAAGAAGGTCAAACCTGTTGCGGAGAAACAATTATTCATTGTTACCATCTATCTGCTATTACATCACTGTGCATTTGACCTCATTTTCCGATTTGATAAGATGAGACATTGACTGTCTTCATCGGCTCCTTCAGTCACGCCATCTATTGTGCCTTTTAATGTCTTTATCAAGATGCTGACATTTGCTTTCCAAAAGTGCCATCGCAACAGACACATAAATGAGGCGCACAGACAGAAGCAGCCTTCAGTCTTCATGATATGTTTCAGAGTCCCTCAGTTTGTCCCGCTGCAGGATAATACTCACTGCCTGGCTGGTTACAGAAAGAAAAGTTCTTTATCCGTTGAAGTCCGCCCTCAGGACCCTGAAATGATGCGTGGCTGACAGTAACTCTCCACAGAGACTCCTCTCTTCGTTCATGCTGGCATGCAGACAAACATGCCATAAAGTTGTCTGTGAGACCTGTCGGTTATTGTTCCTGCAGTGACCCTGACACTAACTTTTACTCATGTCATTCCTATTTATTTCTCAAACAGGTTCCAAGCACTAAAAGTCTGATTGGTTATCACAACCAGTGACTTAAAGTGCAGTTCAGGTGACGCTGACAAACAAATGAACTGAAATGTTTGGTGTCTATATTACCAATAAGTGGGTGGATGGATGGATCATGGATGCCAACAGACAAACTCTTAATACATTCAGGGCACCAACATCAATGGACCATATTAGCGTTTTATTCAATGTCAGTGGATATTTTGACATTTATGTTTCCTGTGATGGGCGGCACGGTGGTGTGGTGGTTAGCACTGTGGCCTCACAGCAAGAAGGCCCCGGGTTCGATCCCCGGTTGGGACTGAGGCTGGGGACTTTCTGTGTGGAGTTTGCATGTTCTCCCAGTGCCTGCGTGGGTTCTCTCTGGGTACTCTGGCTTCCTCCCACAGTCCGAAGACATGCATGATTGGGGATTAGGCTAATTGGAAACTCTAAAAATTGCCCGTAGGTGTGAGTGTGAGAGAGAATGATTGTCTATATGTGTTAGCCCTGCGATTGGCTGGAGTCCAGTCCAGGTTGTACCCTGCCTCTGCCCATTGTGCTGGGATAGGCTCCAGTCCCCGCGCAACCCTAAGTGGAGGAACAAGCAGTAGAAAGTGAGTGAGTGTTTCCTGTGATGTCAACAGTTGTTGCCTATTCATCTGTTTATCTACATGGCTGTTTTAGATTTTAAAAATAATATAAATATACATGTGTGTGTGTGTGTGTCTGTTTCCCAACTCCAATGAAGGCCTGTTTTGGCAAAAGGATTATATCTGTCACCCCGATGGTGAACCAGCGGGACAAAAGATTAGCTCAGCAGACGGCATCACAGCTGAAGAGGTGGCTGGAGAACACTGCCCAATTATCTTGGATATGTTTGAAGAAGCTTTATAAACAGGATCTCTTGTTGAGGGACACATAATTCACTCATTCCCTACTAAATACATCTTCTCTTATGACTCGAGTGCATTTTGGGGGCTTATAATTGCAGTTGCTTTGGTGCTATCCAGTGTAATTGCCACTTACGAGTCAACAGGCAGGAGGGATTCCACATTTCAAAGACAATTATAACCTTTGGCGGCATTTAGAAGAATTGGGCCTAAAATAAGCCCAAGCTTTTAGATGTGTTTTTGATTTCAGCAGCCTTGAAGTTATACTTTAAATATTGAGCATCAATATGAATGTATCAGCAAATCCATAAACTCTTAATCTCTGTAAATTTCAGATATGTGCAGCTTTTTTACTTTTTGTTAACGGTATCTATAAAACTTTACAAACCAGTCAGCCTCCAGGAAAAGATAAAACCAGTAACTCTGGACCCTAAAAAGATGAAAAAAGCAACACCTGGGCTGCATTTGTATCTGCTTATGTGGGTCTTGTGTCCCTCAACTGTGGTTTGCCCATACTGATATAGAGTAATAACAGAATATGGCAAACCAACATCAATTTAGATTTAGTTGAAAAATGCATCAGTGCTCCAACTGTGAAGGAGGAAAAACACCTTTTCTTCAGCGCATTTCTTTGCTGAATGTCACTGCAGAGTAGTGAAGGAGGAGCACAGCACTTGTTTAACGCCTGGAAAAATACTGGCATTTCCCAATGAACCAGTCCCTTTTTACACTATATCTGTTATTACTTCACAACTTTCACTTAGTCTCATATATATGGTTGCCCAGAAGAAACAACACAATATATGAAGAGACAGTGAGATCTGTCTGGCTGGAGATGGATGAAGAGAAAGAGAGAGAGGTTGACGGAGTGAGGAGGGGTGGGGTGGGGGGGGGGGTACAGCAAAGGGAGCAGACGCCATCAGTCAGTGAAATATACTCTGTGCAATCAACTCAAAGGAACACATCACTGTTCTGGGATGTCAAGCTGAGATGGACGACCAGGACACTTGCTCTGTGAGATGCCCCCCGTGTGCGCCTGTCTGTGTGTGAGAATGTGTGCGCAACAGAAGATGGAATAAATCAAAATTGAATCCTGATTTGAAACCTCACAAACACAAAAAGTCAAGGGCTCATCTTAGCATCATTGGAGGCCGCCCCACTGAGCGTGCTGAGCTTCCTCTCCTGCACACTGGAACACACACACCAGGGACATCAGGTAATCAGCACCATCTCCAGGGTGGTCTCCTACAGCTGGTTTAAAATAAAGAAATCATTAAAAGGAATGAAAGTCCCACCAGGGGAGGCACGAGTAGCATAGCATCAAGTGCGGAGCAGTTATGTCCTGTATTTGCAGTCCAGACTGAGGACAAAATACTAAATAAAACAGCACATCACTGCTGTTCCTGGAGATCAGTGTGTTCTTACACAAGCCTTTACTTCCAGCATGTCGAATTGAACTGGCAAGCACAACGTTTTTGGAATTTGTGTATGGACAATGTTCACTTGTCTAAAAGTGCAGCCTCCATCGATGCAAAACAAAGTTTTAATTAAAAATCCCTATCATTCTGAATGGCACATTTTCAGAGTGACTCATCTCGAGAGCCTTTCTCTCAACCTTTGCAAAACTTTGCTTTATAAATGCGTAACAAAACCAAAATATCCATCCATTTAACAGGGGAGAAACAAGGTTGCCGGTGATTGGCATTAAAAGTGATTTTGAGGCCACAGGGTTGCTGGAGCCACCAGTTGGACCACACAGTGATGATGCCTTGGTGATGGAACATCATAGGTGGACATGGATCCGTGTGATGTAGCACTAATTCGTCTAACTTGTCGACAGAAAGCCTGCCCAGACAGAAAAGGTTGATTGATGGGTCACGAGAGGATTCGACAGAAAAGGTTGGAGAAGGGCTTAACATAATATTAGACGAAAAGCAGGACTGCATCATTAATAATCTATGATGGTGCGATTCAATTACAGCTAATGAAATTTCTTTCTCTTATATGCTGCATGAGCTGCCACGAACTCTGACATGCGAGAATCTAATGGATTATTCATGCTACATTATATCTCGATCATGGAAAACATTCTGATCCATCACTGAAACAGTTTTAAATATGTATGGGTCGGTTATCTTTATTTAAACGGTGACAGTGTACACACAAATATTAGCTTCAGGCTAAGGGGTCAATGCTGCACCACTTGTGGGGATGTGTTACTATGATGCATTCCAACTGGCCAACAATGTAAAGAAGGTTAAAATTGACCAATAAATCCAACTTGAACAACGTGCACTGACTTGAATTTATGAATGAATGATTACTTCACATCCCCATGAATGTCAGAAAACACCTTTTTAACCTTCAGATAAGTGTATGGAGTTCACCATGATGACAACACTTACAGGGACCATCATAAATTAATGGGAGGTGAGTTGTGTTCCTCCTGACCCCGCACCACCCGGGTACGGAGAGGATCCAGTGATAAACCTGAAGTAAGACATACCAACGGAGCAAATGACAGTGCTAACTGGCTCTAATATATATTTCATAGAGCACATACGAGCCATACTACATTATTTACAGTAATGACATCATTGAGACCTTGCTGAAAATTGTCGGGGTTTCCTGCTGTCTCCACAACCATTTCTGCTACGTGGTACACAAATGTCAGCTGTTTGTCGTGTTGGTCACGTGCATCCTCCACAGATTGATACACTGGTGCAGAGACCACTGGTTAACATTTCACAAGCTGCTGGATGGGCCCATGTCGGTTACGCGGCCCGTCTCTCAATTTGAAATTGGCACTAAAAGAATTCTCAAATCTCCAGATTTGCAGACTTAATATTCCCCTCAGTGACAAAGCAAGACTCCAGTCAGAACTTTTATAGTTACAATCTGGTTTCTCCCATTTTAGAAACAGACATGCAGGGTGTCTGCCTTCTGCTACGCTGCGCACGAGTGGGAGCGATGTCTGGCTCAACACAGCCAGGGACGTCTTTAGTTCGGAGGGGAAGGTGGGTTGAATGGATGCAACGGAGATCAAAGAATGGGTATAACCGGGACACAGACGAAAGGCGCGGAGGGTGCAAAGGAGGCAGGATAGCAGCTGAGGTTATTGGGAGGAGAAAAAAAGAAGGAGCAGCGGTGGAGGGGAGGGAAGGGTGAGCCAAATAAGCACTTTCCTTTCCATTTTTCATCAGGTGGGCTAAATTAGGACAGGCTGGTCTCTCTCTTCCCTCTGTGTGCAGAGGAGCACCTGCTCACATTCCCGACACGTCTCTCTCTCGGCAACCCGGCATCTCTGGGAAGCCTCGTCTCCCCCCGAACACCCATCCTGCCTTTTTGCTGCATCTGATTTATTACCTGGCGGATGCCGTCGATCACGCCGCGATGCAGGGGAGCATTGTGTTTTCTCTCCGTGTGCACACCTCACTCGTCTTCCACCCCCCTGCCTTCCCTTGTGCGTCACTGGGATTGCTGTCTGTCGTTTGTTGGCGCTTTGCTGATTTCTGCCCTGGGAACATGGACGCTGATGGCGGCTTTCCCAAACTCTCTTAACACGAATTGACTGTAAGTTAACAGTTGGAGAAAGATGATGGGTTTCAAGGGCATCCTCTGAAGGCTCCAAGATAGACTGCCGTGAAGAATCATTGCTCTGACTGGTATTATTGATGCTGGCAGTTGTCTAACCAACATTCTTAGCCAGCATGTTTGCCCTGCACTTATTGGATCAGTTGACACAGTAAAGGTGTCAACGGGCAGTTTCACTTTTCTCTTGACCAGGAATTCAGAAGAAAATTTGTGTGGCCCAGGAGCAGAAATGATTTGACATAATGAAAAAAAACAAAAAGAACACACACACACACACACACAGACTCTGCTATGTCCTCCAACGACAGATGCTCTGTGCCTGATGTAAAACAATCAAAACAATAAAACACTAAAAGAAGAGGAGAGTCTCAGGCTGGGTCAAAAGCCAGTACATAAAAGTGTGTTTTACGATGAGTTTTTAAAAATGGACAGTCAAGGGGCTTGTCATTCAGTGGGAGTTTGGCACCAGCAGTGGAAAAGGCTCTAAAAAAAAGGCTCCTTGACACGTCCAGGAACAGCTGACCTGAGGCACAGGTGCCAAACAGCTCTCAAATCTCCTTGCAGGACCATTCTGCTTTGGTGTTTATCACAGCGTTTACAGCACATCCTGGACATGTGTGCATTGGCCATGTTTACTGATTGGATTTGATTGTACATTACCACTCCCTTGCTGATTTTTCAAGAGTTTGTGGGGAAAATTGTTGATTTATTCCCTGACTCACCATTTCAACAATAAACACAATACTAAATATGTGCCACATCACTGAAAATAGTGCTGATCTGACATTGTTCCTCAACTGCTCGACTCAACTCTATGGAACTCTATGGAACTCTCTCCAGTTGCCTTTAATGTTGGCCAAAGCAAGAGCTTGATGAGACCCTTTCTTGGATAATTCCATTTTCTTAAACTCAGAATAGAAAAGGACAAATCCTGATAAGAAGAAAAAATGTGTTGTGTACAATTACATAATAAAGCAAACATATTGAAATGAAAAAAAAACACATTTAAATAAAACAGCAGAATGAAGAACAGATATTGTATTTTCAGCCTATTTTTACTGTTCTCATGTAAATTTAAATAACTTGAAATAAATTGAACATAATTCTCTATTGCGACTAAACGTAACATTTCATAATACATTTGATTTAAATCTTTAAATATATCAATTGACCTTGATTCTTTTGACTATTGCTGTGGTTGCTCCTTAGCTCTTCACCTTTCACAACTGTACTCTTTTTCACCACATTGGTTTTGAATTTAGGTGTTTTTAAAGACTTATCTTCCTTTTAAAATCTAGATAATATATTTGCCCTGGCATATCACCTTAAATATTCTAAATATCAACTAAATCACAAAATTTCAAGTTCTTATATTTTAAATATTGGTTACAGGAATCTCTATGGTGATGGTCATGATGATTTCAAAGCTTTTTCTGTCAAAAATTTAAAAAAAAAAAAAGGTTTTGCATAGGATTTACATGTTGAGCACCAGATTTCCACACAATAATTTAGGTAGAGAACAATCTTTAGGTTTTGAAATATAATGTGACAATGTTTCCTTTCTACGTGTATTTTTTTTTTCTTTTTGTATACCGTAATTTATGCATGTGAGGTTGTCATCAATCAGGGTTTTAAAAATATAGATATATTTTTATAATTTGCCCCTTGGATTTCGATCACATCTGTCATTCATGAAACACTTTTTTTCCCCATTCTGTCATAAAACAATATAAATTTTGTCTTCCTTAGGATGAGTAACATTTTATTTATATCAAACCACTTTTTTCATTTTTTCCAACTCATAATTTACCAGTGGCACAACTTGTTCTTCATTTGATACTAAAAACAACATAGCTTTGGCCAATTAAGATGCTCCCAAGTAGTTTAGATACATTAAAAAATTATAAATGTTTTTTGTAAAATAACTGACCCATATTTAAATCCATAATTGATGTCATTCTGTTCTGATTTATTATTATATGTAACTTCTATTTACAAAGTAGCTTTTTCCTCATTGATGTGCAATATCTCTTATTCCACATCAATGTACATTTTAAAAGTAGTCACGCGTGATCAATTACATCAAAAGCTTTTTTAAGTCAATAAATATACTTAGAAAGTAGTACTTGTTTATTGCTGTCAATAATTTATCAGTTAATTATATGATTGTCATTGCTGTTGAGTATTTTTTGCCGTAAACCTGCAGTAAACATTATTTAAAATATATTTTTCAATTAATTTATCCAACCTTTATGTGTATTATATGTATTTTTTTGTGTATATTCCAGGAAAAATATAATTTACAGTTGTATTTATTAAACTTAACTAACATTTTCAAAGAAATATTGAACTGATTCACAATTTCTTTTGTGTTTTTACTTTCCTTGGCAAAGTATGTTGGAACAGTTGACTTTTTAAAAATCCTACCTAAATTGTGTATCTCTACCACTTGTGGTATCGATTATCAGAGCGCCTTGTTCAAAACGGAGTTGTGATTACAGTCCTGTCATGTTCTCTCCTCTGTTGGAACGACTCCGTCCAATGAGAAAAAAGCAATTAACTAAATGAGTCGCAACTGGCAGGTTACTCCCCTCAATTACCAGCATGCTCTCCAGCTGACACCTGGGTAATAAGATAAGCAGGTACAATGTGCTGAGACTAGGCACTAACAATGAGGTGCTCCTGGTGATGGTGCTCCTGGTGATGACTAAATGCTTCTGCAGCTGAGAAGGAAACATTGGCAGAGATATTGGAGGACTTCTGCCAGTGTCAGCTGTTTGTGGTGAAGAGGTTCTTACTTAGAAACAAATGGAACCTGGTGCAGAAATTATTGGTACTGTCCCCCGCAGGGAGACCTGTAATCAGTCATCACAAACAACCCCAACTTGTTCATTAGTTACACATTTTGGAAACCAGCATATTTCTGTAAATGGAGCATTGAAGAGTTAAATAGTCCTCTCATAACAAAACGAGGTAGCACCAAAGTGCTTTAGTAGAAACAGTAGGACAATCTGTAATCGTGGCACTTCTCGCCTCCCCTCCTTCATTGGCCAATAAGAATACCCTCAGGGGGTTACTTGAGGAGAAATACACCCTCTGGTAAGCCTTTTTGTAAACATTCTCAATATCTTAAAATCCAAGAATAAAGATCAAAAATCAAATAATTGATTTGCTATATTGGTTTCACATACTAATGTATAAACAACAGGAGTTCAGTCGAATGTGATCCATATTATTGCCAGATCAATAAAATATCTATTCTTCCTGAAATGGTTGAAATATGTCATCTGGGAGTTTTAGAGCCAGCCCAGCCTGACATAATGTGTTTTAAGATCTTCGTCACGTACTGCAGGGGCATTTTAGAGCCAGTGAACCGTGTCAACAATGCTGCTCAAGAACATGGTGCTGTAACCCTGACAACAAATGTTTCTGCTGAAACACAAACACAATTGTTGTTGAGGTCAGACCAGACTGAACTTGAAGATGCATGAACAGTATATGTGGTTATAATCATCAAAAAAAATCACCCAGCAGTGGTAGAAGATGCAGTATAAAACTTTATTTATGCAGCAACTGTTACAATTTCGACCTTCCGTAGGAGCGTTAAATGAACCTGAGGCAATCTTAACCAATCGTCAATGGAAAACTTTCATCTCCTTTTCCACTGTTTCCTTACCCAGTGCCAAATTTGTCTGGCTAGCAATCAGAAAACTGGGCAACTTCATGCCTTGGTCAACATGTATTTGGCTAGAGAGAGGATTTTCCTTAATGTTCTGAAAAACACCCCAACACAAACCGGATGTTTATTCTGCCCTCAATGAGGCCTGTCCCTTCATAGTTACATGAAGGCAGCTCGCAGCACTGGCCACAGCTGTAATCCACTGACATGACTTGGAGCTTTTTCCCATCTATCTGCCTACAACATCCTCCTATGAGTGTCTTGCATTTCAATCTAAACCCCCCTTTCCCATGACTGTTCTCATTTATCATCCTCCCAAACTCATTCCTACTTTCATTACAGAAATGTATGATTTTTTTCACCAAACTCTGTCCCACCTCTGCTAATACCATAATCCTCAGAGATATAAATATTCATGTTATTACCTTATGCCATTCTGGTTCCGATTTCCCTCAGCTGCTAGACAATCTCAACCTACAACAAAGCTTACCATTGATTTGCTGACATCCTTGCAGTCCATTGTTTACCTCGCAGTGTTGCAGCACACCTTAAGGTGTAACGGTGATGTGTTAAACATGATGATGCGTGAGAGGCAGGAAAAAACAGCCTTGACTTCTCAACAAGAGTCTCTCATTTCAGTGTGACAGTGGTAAAAGATTCCCCGACTCCTCTCCTCCTTCTCCCAAGTCACATAGAAAGAAAAATCAGGCCTTCCTTATGTGCCTTGGACCCTTTCCCTTTAGCACCGATAAAGTCCTACAGCTCTGCCATCTCTCCATTCATTGCCAAGATCATAAAAGACTCCTTCCTGAGTGTCCATATCCGACCAGCATTAAAACTGCTATCATCAGACCACTATCACAAAGATCCACTCTTGATCCAGACCCTCCAACTACAAGATCTACAGTCTTCTATTTTATCCAAGGTTCTTGGGGAAAAAAAAGCAAACAAAAAAACCTGTTGCAGTTTCCTCTGCTAGTTGCCAATAGCCACCGTTACCACCTGCCTGGCGGAGATAGAGGCGTGGATGAAACTCAACTTCTTACAGATACACATATAAAACAGAAGCCATGCTAACTGGCACATAGGCTCTGCTTTTCCACCATCATCAGAATAAATCGCACAGATGCCAATTTTTGTCCGCCGTCTTCTGTTGATAAGCTTTTGTAAATCCTCATTGCTTTTAAACATGACACATTAAAGAGCTGTAAGATATTATATTTGAGATGTTTTTGCATTTGTTCACCAGTGACTAGAAAAGAAATGAAAGACATCTTCCCATGATGTTGTATTCTCTGTCTATTTACGCCTGAATGTGTAATGAAAATGGTCCAACCCAGTTGCATCCATGGCCACTACTTCATCCCTAAGTGTCACATAAGTGAAACTTTAATATCTATGAAGGTGCTGCTGTCATCAACCTGGGAGTTAAACTGGACCCCCAAATGACCTTTGACATCCACGTTAAAAAAAAACCCAATGTTGGACATGTCTTTGCCATCTCAGGAACATTGCCTTCATCCAACCTGGCAGATGCAGAGAAGCTCTTCCATGCCTCTGTCTCATCCAGGCTGGACTACTGTCCTGCAACCCTCAGTGGGATATCTGGCAGAAGCATCCAGAGACTACAGTACATCTAGAACACGATCACAACAACCCCATCCTGAAATCTCTTCACTGGCTCCCGGTCCCATTCAGAATTGAGGACAAGGTCTTCTTCCTCACCCACAGTTTTTTTCCAAGGACATACCCCCTTTACCTCGAATATCTCCTCATCCCCCAAACCCCCTCAAATACCATAGTGATCAGACCTTTTCCTCTCCTGCCCTGGGGCTGCGAAAGTCCCTCCCTAAAACCCAAGGGCCCAACAGTCCATGGATACTTTTAAATGAAATCAGAAATCCTACTTTAAAAAAAAAAATGCTAAATGATTTTTATATGTTCTCTTTTTAAGTTTTTTATTGATCTTAACGATCCTGTGTTAAAAAAGGGGGGGCTTACCTGCCAAGCTTGCATCTCTTAATGAGCCAACATGAATCAATAAGAGTTTAGAGCTGATGAATGTTTCACTTAGATATGCTAAAACCAAACACAACTTTCCACCTGAAACTTGTAACCCGGCACTTTACCAGCACCAGCACAGTCTTGCTTCATCAGAAGCTTCCTGATTCTGCTGCCCCACAGCTGACAGGTGTCATTCTGTTGATAGAACCAAAACCATTTTCAGCTCTGACTTACAATGATCACCATAATCTCCTCAGTCTGTCTCCCTGTACTGTGGGAAAGTATAGGCAACGTTTCAGTCATGGTTATTTGGTGTTTTACCTGCAGACAGCTTGTTTACAGCTTGCCTGATTGCTTGTGTTTCCTGAGTACTGAAGCATATATCTCAGTAATTTGTTTGGAGTACAATATTTGTATGACAAACTGAAACGCTGAGCGAGCAGGCAAACATTTACATTATCTCGTCCCTTCATACACATTTTCCAAAAAATTTAGTGCTGTCTTATTTTAAAAATAAACAGCAATGACACTGGTGTTTCCTGTGTAACTGCAGCTCTGGAAAATGGGCCAGCACTTTTCTTTTTTTTTTCTTCTAATATTGTTACATTAAAAACTTTTATTTGCTGTCCAGAGTATCCACTTGTGAAGATTACATACTTAATTTAATGCCCGATATGATTAGCATTCAAATTTCTGGACACACATTGATGACGTACTTAAAGTTGAGAGCCAGGCTCCGACATATTACATTTAAGGTTCCATGTTGGATTTCAGTGTAATATACATGTAGTTATGACGGATATGTACATACAAAATCTTGGTTTAGAGGTGAGACACTCGTACTTTCTCTATTAGGACCGACTGCTTTGTATTTTCTTGTGAGCAATGCAGAATCAGCACTACACATACTAGCATATGTCCTCACAATCACACAGATGCCAATTTTCGTCCGCTGTCTTCTGTTGATTATCTTTCATAAATCCACATTGCTTTTGAACACGTGAATTCAAGAGCTGTAAAATATTATATTTGAGATGTTTTTGCAGTTTGTTCACCACTGATTACACAGACAGCTGAAAAGAAATGAAAGACATCTTCTCATGGTTATTCTCTGTCTATTTACACCTGAATGTGTAATGAAAATGTTCCAACCCAGTTGCATCCATGGCCACTGCTTCATCCCCGAGTGTCACATAACTAAAACAGAAAATCTACAAATGCGCTGCTGGTGGGAAGGGAGGGGGGCAGTACTCAATACTTCTTAAAGGAAACATTTCTTGCTTTGCTTCATTGTCTATTATAACAATATATTGTTGGCCTCAAAATACTCAGGGGTCTTCAATTGACATGCAGGGTCTGTATCTGTTCCTTGCATTACGTTTATAATGCGCAAAAATTAAGAAATGGCCTTGCGTCATGTCTGAGGCTTGCAGCAGACATGATTCACAAAGAATACAAAGTTCAATGGAAAACATATTTCTTGATATAATACATGTTGAACTTGTATCTTCCTTGGAACAAATAGCCCTTGAAATTTCGCACTCCTCTCGCTGACCCTTACACCTTGTCTCACCATCTCAACTCATGAATGACGCAAGCCGAAAGGGCAAGATCAGAGGTGTTATTCGTAGGGCAGCGATGCGTCATCTTGTGCTACACGCGGACTTTGAAGATGTTTTTGCATTTGATGCACTAATCCTTACTTTTCACATAAACAGTGTTGACCTTGTTACTGCGAACTAACCTGTCATTTGTGGCATTTGTAATCAAATTATCCAGTTGAATTGATCTTATCCCACTCACCCATCTTGATCTTCTAAATTTGCAACAATTTTACATGATTTTCCTTTAAAATCCACAGACTGCTAAATAGTAAAGTTGTCATTTATTTGACATTGTAGCAAATGCATATGTAGCACTGCAAACAGAATTTTTACATGTGATATTTGATAGGTTAGCTGGTTTAGGATCCGAGACGCATAATCAAAAGTGCAGAAGGCCGTCAGTGAATCACCTCTCTCTTGAGAGCGTGTTTTCACAAGAATGATTCATGTGTTTTTCCCACCCACCTTGCAACACACAGCTTCAAAAGCACACAACACACATCTTTGCTTTAGGAAGTGTTTGACATAGGTAGATCAATAAGGCTATGGCCTTTTGCAAATATACTTATATTGATTTTTTTTTCGCTCTCTCTCTCTTTCCCCCCCACACAACATTTTGGTTCAGGCTTTCATGCTCTTGAAAGATTCTCCCTGTGCAGATTAATGGGGAATAAGTGTGGCTAAAAACAACAGGGTCTATTTCTCTTAAACGCTAAAGGAATCAAAGTCCACTGATTCTTTCTGTGTAAGCACACAGACCGATATGTGCATTATTAAATTTATACCATGCTGCATTATTCAACATCACTATCATTTGCAGTGAATAAGGATAAAAATAAGGATAAAACACTTTATTGATCCCACATTGGGGAAATTGCACGTTACAGCGGTAGCCCGTGGTGTACAATACAGAAAAGTACTAAAAGAAAAAATAAAAAGACTCTTATATTATGTACATTGCTATGTACATTATACAGTATATACAGAAATTAAAAATTATGTACAGAAGGAGTGTCGGACAGTGTGAAGAAGAATGAAGGTGTGCAAATAAGACATTCCAGAGGTAATGCTGTCTCTAAGAGCTACAAATTCATTATAAAGCATTTAGTGACTTGTAGAAGTGAGGTTAGGTATAATGCATTTTTCCGCCAAGGACAGGAGAAGAGTATGCATGCACAGACAATCCATTGTTTGCATACAAAGCAAGGCTTTGTCTGAGAGCTCTATAACTTTTAGGTGCACACCTCACACTGCCAGATGGATGTGCTGAGATCATTTTATTCTTAAACAAGCTACTGCTTTTCACCCAGGGCTGCATCTGCATTCCGATAAAGTAACTTGAGATAAAAATGCTTGGTGGGTGATCAAACCTTGCACACAGAAAGCTCAGTAGAATCCAGTCTAACATGATTAAAGCTAACTTGCTCTCACAACCACCGAATCTTTATTATGTGCCACCTGAACCACTTGGCTGTTAGGCTTATTACTGTAGGCAAATGGGGAGAAATGATCTCTGTAATTAACCAGGCCCCTTGCTGAGTGATGGTGCTGTTCTGGAGGAGTACAGTGGTGGCTTCTGTGTGGCTCCCAGTGTGTTATCAGCTGGGGAGATCCATCACACGCTGGTCTTGAAGCTTTGCTTTTCGTTCTCAGCAACAGTTCTGTCAGCTTCAGCCCCCAGACATTCATTACATGATTAGCATTTACTCATTTGTCAGTAAATATTCCAGTGTTCAATAAAGCACTTTTCAAGTTTAGAGAACTTCCAGGTGAAAATTTTAAAAATATGAATCTCTTCTTAAATCAGGAAAAAAAAAAAAGTTTTGCGATCCTGATTGGCAGACCAGCAGAAATACAAACTGTTGTGGAGCAGTGTCGGGAGTATCCTTCATAGAACTGGAATACCTGCCAGAGAATTTGGTGTGGCACAGACAGGTGTGACTGTAGATGCTAAAATTCCTCATGCGTACACCTTGTCAATCTCAACCTGGGTCTAAAAGGCGGATTGTCCTGCATTTGTACCTGAGCAATGTCAGCAGTCTAAAGGAAAAGTGTGGTAAATATATTCAAATGGTTATTTCTCTGCATCTGTTTAAGACTGTACAGCAAACAGTATATAGACATACAACCGGATTATATATGTAGTATATATACATTTATAAATCTAAAATTATTAGATACATGTCCAGAATCTGGACCTTATTTCAATGTGTTGCATCTTGTTTTTCAAAACTCTGCTCCCACATTTGCATGTTATATACTTATCCTAGACATGGTTTCAACATCTACATTCCAAAGTTGGCAACCTCAAAGGAGCTTTGCTGAATTTTGACAGTAATTTAGTGCTTTCTCCCTGAGGAGTTGCCTTAAAGTTTAAGTGCATGTAGTCTATCACTGGAGTACTAATATGCCTCTTCACCATTAGCAGAAAAAAACCCTGTGCATTGGAGAGCGGCCTAAATTACTCCAAATTTCACATTAGTCACTTTCCAAAATGCAGTAAAGTGCAGCTCGTAATGTAGCTTTAGAATCATCTGGAGTGTGCAACATACTCTGTCCCAAAAAACAGAATTTGCTGATCATCTGGAGAAATTGTGAAGGTGGATGACACTGAAAAACTACAAAGAACTCTTCCCGAAGGCCGAGGCAGTCTACTGTTGTTGACACGGCTTTAGTACAAAGTATTGAGTGTTTATGTTCAAGAGCAATTTAATTTGTGCCAATTGCGGGTGGGAGTGTTATTGATCAGTTCCCCTTCAAATGCTGACTTTGCGAGACACCGTCCTCTGAAACTCTTTCAGTACTCAAATCAGTGAGTCAAGTCACGAGAAACTGATCACAGAGAGAGAATAGCAAAAAATGCTATTGCGTCACTAAGTGCTTCAGCCCATCAACTCCATACCTGGGGTTCCAGGAGACCAACAGACATCGTCGCTACAGATTTAGACCAAATTGTGACATCTGGCCCTTGTGTTTGGCAAAAGCAAGCCTCAAGTGCATTTCTCCTCGAGTGACAAAGTTATTTGCAATCCAAACAAAATGTCTCTGCGCTAAGCCGATCACCAGACACAATTCCCTGTCTCTGCAGTCATTTGCCCATGCACCTGGATTTTTTCATCGGCTGCAGGATTTCTGCGGATGAAAGCAGCGGTTTGAAAGAACCCGGTCTGCTTAAGCAAAAATAGGGACTCACAGTGTGAAGAAAAAAGCTGGGTCTTTAGTCTGGAACTTCCACCGCTCCTGTCAATTTCTGGGACATGGGTTCTGTGAAATAAGAATGGAAATCAAAGTTTTTATGCTAAAGCTTGAAATGACAGAGCAGAACACTCAATTCAGCCCGATATTCGCAACATGGAAATGGTGCATTAAGGCTCCGTGCTGCAAAATTCAAATGCAATGCCTCTAAAGCTGAATTTCAAAAAGCTACTCATGTGATTGTGTAATGGTGTAATAATAGTGTCTGAATGGGACTAGTTATTCCAGACACAGAAGACCATCATATGAATATTGAGCAATTTTCTCCTTCACTAAATTCACTCCAGTGGCACCTAACTTTATTTTTCAAACTCCCTTGGTCTAAAAAAGACTGAACGGAGGCTGTAATCTAATGCCATTATTCACAAATATGTTCTTTTCTTGCAGGTATTTATACTCTCCATATGTCAGCCATTGATTTTCTGCCTTTCCACAGCAGCAGGTAAGGTGGGTATGGGTCCAAAAGAGCCTAAATTTATAACGATGACTTTATCCATGTGCCTTCAATCAAATCTTCATTCTGGAGCAGCCAGAACCAGGTTCTGTCTTGACCTGGTGGCTTTAACTTAACAGAAAAAGCTACTTAAACAGCTCGGTAACCCAAGCAATCCCGCAGCAGTGGATTCTTGTGGGGCTTTGTGAATAATTTTGGGAAATTACGTGCATTTGGAAACCTTTATAAGGGCCATTTAAATGCAGGGACTGTAAGGAGCTATATTTAATATTCAAAACCATGCAGAACTTTTCACAGATGTGCTGATATTTACTGTTGTAATGGAGAGGCAGGTAGAGACACTGAGGACACTGTCCTTTGTTAGAATGCAACCTTTAGAATCCCTGCAGTCTCAAGTGACAGACCAATCAATTCACAGATGTCCTTTTGGATTATTGGACATCCAAGGACACAGCTGGGTTTACAATGAGGAGCCTGTCTTCAGACTCTTTTTAATTGCCTGATCACTCAGATAGGGCTGGTCTTCATTTGACAAAGCCACCTGTGCATCTTTGCTCTCTTCTGAATGATATTCATGTTTGGCCACGAAAATCTGGAATTTTCTCCAGAGACAGTCCAGGTTCATCACTGACAGTTCCCCCAAGTCTGTATGTGACTCTAGGGAAGCCACAATCTGACAACTACATACTGGCCTGATGGCCGTGCTCACAGCATGTGAAAAAGCACATCCAACATCACCTTGCTACATGTTAGAGGGCACTGACTGCAGTTTATAATGTGTTGGAACCATGTCACAAGCTAGTTTGTGCTCCCCAGCATGCCTCATCCAGACTAAATATACTTTTTGCTGAAGCTAAATGCGGGAATGCCCTGTACACACTGCACAGTGAAGAGCTTTCAAAGCAAAATGCCCATGATGAAAGCCATCTGCAGGCTAAGAAAAGATGGGGTAAATTGGGGCATGTTAGTAGGGTTTGACAGCATACAGTACTGAGCAGCGTTATTGTCTTCATTAGCATTCTCCGGGAACCCACATTGTAATCAGGAATATTCTATTGAAGCACTCATTTGAAACACTTCATTAATGCTATTTGTGCTAATTCCATTTAAGCCTGTTGATAGTTGCCAGATATCTGGAGAATCCATTATCCACAATCACAGACCAGCAAAGCTGATAAACTAGCGCCTTCAGCAGGAAGCATTTCATTCTACGCGTCTTCATTTGCCCAAGTGTGATCACACATCAGGGCATTGAGATGAGAACCACTCGCTGCAGCGCTCTATCCCAAAAATGAACTGGGATTACTCTCGTGACTGCAGCTGCAGCAGCTGCCTGTCGTATCGAAATTCAAACTCATGTTCAAAGCAGGACACAAAGCACAAGCTCTGCTCAGGATGTGAGGGGTGACTAAGCACAAAACCCAGTTCAGCACAAAAGAACAGGGGACAGGAAATGTCACATTAAGGGCTTGTAGCATGCACTGTAACCAAGCCACTGGCATGCTGCTCTTTACAAATTCATGCTGACATATGGCCGTGGGGGTGGGGTAATGCTTGCATGCATTTAATAGGTGCAGAATAATGCTGGACGGACTCGATGTAACCCAGAAGATTGTCCTAGAAAATAAATATAGCAACATATTCCACTTTTTTTTTTAAATGACAAGACAGCAGGTTTGGTGTTTGGATGCCTGTTTTGTGAGGGTGGTGCAACAGCTGGCAATCGTATTCTCCTCCAATTCATAGAGTTGCAACTTTGTGTGGAAAAGTTGCGTTCACTCGAGTCCAGCCAGTGAAATCTGTCACCTGGGCGGGAACAGCTTGATTGGTGGCAACCTATTGACTCTGGTGCTATTGTATTCTATTATACAATAGTGCTATTGTATTCTATTATACAATAGCACAAGAGCAGAAATGTAAAAATTACAGAATCTATGAATGAGGCACACAGTATCCAGAAATAAATAATTGATTTCATTTTCACTGAAATTACCAGCTTGTGGCAGCTATGATTGTACTAGTTCAGGTAAATTGCTGCCACTTATTTTACACAAATTGGAAAAATGGAAACAACTTAATGTGTGTGTCAGCTGTGTGGTAATATTTTGTCTCGCTTCCTTTTTCCTTGCCTGTGGAGACCATTGGTGCACTGTCTGTGTTGGGTTTACTTCAATTTAAATGCTCGGATAACTAGTTACTGACCTACTAAAAATCAAATCACACAAATACACTGTGCACATGTCTCACTGGGATATTTTGATCCACCGATTGGTCAGCATTTCCCCAAGCATTAGCATTAGCATTAGCATGGCCTCACCATCTGTTTCACCCGGTGTTTCACCTTGCGTCTGCTCAGTGGGTGAAATATTTAGTTATTCTTTGGCCTTCTTTAGTGATAGTAATAGGTGTAGAAAGTGTAGCTTATTTATGGCTCTGGAGGCGAGGATTAGTGAGCTTGAGGCGCAATTCTGCAGTTTGGGGTTGTCTAAAGTTCTATCAGGTAGCCAGGCCAAGGTAGTGACTGCGGAGCGGCCCAACGTAGCTACAGCTAACTCTCCCCCGGCAACAACAAAGGTCCACGCTGTAGCACCAACTGTTCCCCCCCTCTGTGACACACCCACTGGAAGAGAAGCCTACTCTGCTAATTGTAGACTGTTTTGTGCTCCAACACCAGCGACCATACAACAGCCTTACGTTAACAAATGTCTCTGAGATATAACTGTAGCCAAGTGTAATGATCCATGGGTTAATTCTGGGACCATCATGTAACTTTACAGAGAGGAGTCGTGATAATTTTAGTCCTGCTGAAGTTTATTCTATTGTTGAAGGTGCAACAGCCTCACTGTGAATCACACTTGATAATGTTGCCCCTCTGAAAAAGAAGAGAGTGAATTAGTGGAGGTGCCCCTTGGTATAATCTGCAGATCAAGACCCTTCAGCAGAAAATGCAAAGATTAGAGATGACGTGATATTCTTGCAAAAGAGGTAACTATCATCTTGCTTTGGAAAGACAGTCTGGTAGTGACACGGGTGTGATGGGATCCACTCGCAACACAGCAGTTCCTGACAGCTTTAATGAATGGCTTTATTATAAACCTTTGGGTAACAGCACTGAAGGAGTCACAAACCTCTGTGGCATGCAAAAAACACCACAAGACCACAGGAAGGCAAAGTCCAAATAAACACAAGGCAAAAACTCTTAAACGAGGAAAGAAGGTTGTCAGGTTTACCAGGGCATCGACAGAGAAGAGAGGTTCAAGGCAGGCAAGGTCAGAACCAGTAACTACGACCAAACAAAGTGCTGGTGGGTCAGGCATGGAGCAATAACAATCTGGCAAGGAATTAATGTCCAAAATTGGCTTAAATAGGCCTAAGAGGGAGCAACAGTTGAAAATGATGAAAGCTGATCAGAATGGTGTGGAGGAGGGGTGTGGCAGAGTGAGTGGAGAGCAGAAGAGCAGGCAGTGACAAGTAGCTTTTAAAAAATCCCCCCACAAAGCTGAAACTGCCTGTTATTCTTGAAGTGACGAAAAATCACAATAAAACCAGGTTTCTGTTCAGCACTGCAGCCAAATTTGACTTTTTAAACTTCCATCCATTCACCCATCCTCTACCACTTATCCGCGGTCGGGTCGTGGGGGCAGCAGCCTAAGAAGAGAAGCCCAGACTTCCCTCACCCCAGCTACCTCTTCCAGCTCATCCGGAGGGATCCCCAGGCGTTCCCAGGCCAGTCAAGAGACATAGTCTCTCCAACGTGTCCTGGGTCTTCCTGGAGGTCTCCTACCGGAGGGACATGCCCTGAACACCTCACCAGGGAGGCGTCCAGGGGGCATCCTAACTAGTTGCCCAAGCCACCTCATCTGGCTCCTCTCAACGCGGAGGAGCAGCGGCTCTACTCCGAGCTCCTCCCTAATGGCAGAGCTTCTCACCCTATCTCTAAGGGAGAGCCCAGCCACCCTACGGAGGAAGCTCATTTCAGCCGCTTGTACCCGTGATCTTGTTCTTTTGGCCATTACCCAAAGCTCATGACCATAGGGTGAGGGTAGGAACGAAGATCGACCGGTAAATCGAGAGCTTCGCCTTTCGGCTCAGCTCTCTCTTCACCACTACGGACCGGTGCAGAGTCTGCATTACTGCGGACGCCGCACCGATCCACCTGTCGATCTCCTGCTCCATTCTTCTCTCACTCGTGAACAAGACCCCGAGGTACATGAACTCCTCCACTTGGGGCAGGATCTTCTCCTTGACCCGGAGAAGGCACTCCACCTTTTTCCGGTTGAGAACCATGGCCTCGGATTTGGAGGTGCAGATTTTCATCCCAGCCGCTTCACATGCGGCGGCGAACCGATCCAGTGATAGTTGGAGGTCACGGGCCGATGAAGCCAACAGGACCACATCATCCGCAAAAAGCAGAGACCCGATCCTGAGGTCACCAAACCGGACCCCCTCAACACCATGACTGCACCTAGAAATTCTGTCCATAAAAGTTATGAACAGAATTGGTGACAAAGTGCAGCCCTGGCGGAGGCCAACCCTCACCCAAAACGAGTTCGACTTACTGCCAGCAATGCGGACCAAACTCTGACACCGATCGTACAGGGAGCAGACGGCCCCTTTGTAAACTTTGTAAACTTAACAAATAAAATTATAATTACTAGCGAAGAAGTTAATCAGGCCATGGCAACAGCTGTTAGACCATTATCAGTTACAGTAGGTTGTCTGCAGAATCAGATGGAGCCTCCAATGAGCCCTTACCTTTCTTTGATGCAATAAACTTTTCTGTAACGTTATTTCAAAGGTCCAAGTCCACCACATGTCTTTGTGATCCCATCCCAGCACAATTAATGAATCATACAGTATTTTATCACTGACTGGCAGTTCTGTTCTTGGCCAGATCAAATATTATTTTGCAACAGATTATGTAAAAACCTAAAAAAAACTAGAAAATTCTCAAAGCAAATGATCTAACCTGCCTATTATATCTCCAGTTGTTGAGAAGGTTGTGGTGACTCAGTTAGTGGACCACCTGCAGAGAACCAGTCTGTTTCAGATGTTTCAGTCAGGTTTCAGAGCTCATCACTGCACAGAAACAACACTTGCTAAAGTTGCTAATGGTCTTCAGATCATGGACTGGTCTCTATACTGGTTCTGCTGGACCTTGGTGCTGCTTTTGATATCGTTGATTATAACATCCTTATAGACAGGAGAAAAAGGCCAGACAAGACTGGTCTAGATCCTGTTTATCAGATAGATGCCAGTTTACTCATGTTTCCTCTTCATATAGTTGGGTTTGTCATGGAGTTCCACAAGGTTCTGTACTTGGACCAATCCTTTTCATTTTATACATGCCCCCCTTAGAAAACATTACTCAGCAGCAACTTGTATTGCCATGGTGATCGCACTCGGCTATATTTACTCAGGAAACAAGAGGAGACAGAGCAGTCATTGAATCTCCAGGATTATTTTGAAGACATAAAATCTTTCAGGAATTTATTCTCATTATTTTTTTCTAAAAGAAAGTAGAAACCAATGTGACTATTTACTGAGAGTTTCAAGGCTGGGCAAGTTTATTTTCAAAGCATAGTTATGACCTAACCCTAGAGGGTGAAGAGATGGTACGCTAAACATATGTGCGACTGGTTGCTTCTAATGGTTGCAGCTGCAATCTGCTCCTTTTGCCCACCTGGGTTCTCTGGATTAAACTGTAAAGACCCTCCAGGGTGCTGACAGAGCTTATACCTTTCAGCTGACTCAATGCTTCACAGCCAGACCAGCTTTGCTTGACACCAGACAGACGCATTTGCCCTCCCCACGTGGTGTGTGTTCACCTGACTCAAGCAAAATCTGCACTTGAAATCATAAAACCCCAGGAACAATAACAGAAACTGAAGGGGAAGACTTGCTTCTCACAACTCCGGTGCTGAAACATCAGAAATGGAGACACGGCGCAGTCAACGAAACCTCCAATGTTTGAACAAGCAATCGTGGAAATGTGTGCACAGTCACGGCCAGCATCGGTGTCTACATCAGCAGAATTCCCCACAGATGTGAAAGAAAGAGTATATCTCTCTGTATATGAACAGGAGTCGAGGAAAAACTGCAGAGGCATCAATATTGATCCCCTTCAAAGGCAAACCTGGTGGACCAGACAGTGGGAGGACAGGCTGAGGCAGCCTGCAGTCCAAACCGTGCACTTGAAAGTCTGCAAGAACATCCAAGCAGCGATTAATGCGTTTAAAATATGCGGTTTATTAAAAGTCAGAGTGAATATGCTTCCCAGAGCTGAGCAGTATCGACATAACGTTTGTTACTCGTTTCAATGCAACACGTCGGCGACCCGTGTCATTGTTGTCGCATTGAAAGTAAACACCCACATTGTGTCGTTAACATATGTCATAAAGAGTGATACAAAGCAGATGTAAAGTCACTGAAGTGTATTAACAGCTTCGCTCTTTAACACGCCTAACCTCTGTAATGTGCCGTCAGTTCACAGTTATGAGCAATTATCATAAAATGGGAAAAAGTCAAGTCGTACGAAGCTGATAAAACCTTCCTGGGTGTGCAGAGAGACGAGAGATGTTCATATGAATCAGCTTGAATTTTTAATTTTAATCAGCGGCAGTAGTGACGGAGGGTCATTAACACTGATGTGTTTCATGAATTCACAGAGAAGCTCCACTCAACAGGCCAATGGCTAAAATATTTTGCTTGAAGTGAAGGCGTTTTTGTGACCTTTGACAACATCTGACAGCTGTCTGATATCATGTTACAAACACATCCCTGTCCTGACGGGATGAAGATAGTCTTTGAAGTTATTGACAGTAGATCCTAGTGAGAGGAGACAAAAAGGTGACACTTCTAACACAGTTTGTTTTCTGTGATCAGCTTAATTGATCCTCTGTTGTTGCCTGATTTAGACAAAATTGGACTATTGTCTTAGTTCCAGTCCAAATGGGGGGTGTAATTGATGAAGTTGGGGCAGAGCAGCCTGGTCTTGGTCCTAAATCTGATCTGTTCATCCGTCAGTAAGAGTTTTGTTTCTGTGGCTGGGGTGGTCGGGCTGTGACAGATGGCCCACGCTCTACCTTATAACAAAAAGACCAGAGAGGTTTTTCTGAGTAATAATCGGACTGAATAATGTTCAGTACAAAGGAAAGCACATAAAAGAGTGGACACAAAACCAGCTGTGGACTAAATGAAAGAAAAAATCCTTCATGAACAGTGTTATTTATGCCGTTTCTATTGATACATTATTAATCACTTATTACAGTGGATATCGGTGCACACCATCTGTAAGTAGGATTTGTGAACTTTTAGACAGAGAGTAAAAAGGTGCAAGGTTCTGTCCAGTGCAGGTGCAAGTGAGAAAAAGCTCTGCCAGAGCAACATCCAGCCACCATCTTCTGCCCTCTGTGCATCTTCTGCAGCACCTCAGCAAATATGTACGACTGACAGTTGTCAGTTGTGTTGTTGGCCAATGTGATGTTGTGAGACAATTCTGGGTGACGCTACATCCTTCTACACTAGGTCGACCCAAAACTCATGGCTGCAAGAAAACCAGAAAGAAACTGATCACAATCAATGAAATATGAACACTAAAAATACGTACAGCCTGGAGAAGGAATGTTCCATCATGAAGTCAGAGCAGTTATTATTTTTCTATCACCATGGGGTGAGCTGTTGACTCCTGTGGGGTATCACATGAAGACAGGACAAAGTGTAATTACTTTGACTCAAACCTCCTGTGGACCGCTTTCAAGGTCGCGGAGTCAATTCCACTGGTAAACACACTCTCACGGGCTTTTAAGTGGTTTTTAGCAGCAGCCCCTGTGATTAAGTTGAACCAGCCCTGCTGCATTCGTGCAGTTTTGTGACGTCGAGTAAAAGCAGGCGGTACGTGCTCTCTGTCAGCAGACATATGGGATGACGTCCAGAGGCACAATTTGTCCCATTATGTCCCTGCAAATTTTCAGGGTAAAGCATCAGCCTGATGGCAGCGTTTTCCACAACTGCCACCTCCGAATGAGGGCAGTTGAGCGTTTTATTTGATATTCCGGCAGCCATTAGCCATAAGTGCTAATTCTGCGGCCATTCAACGTCATATATCTAACGGGAGAAAGAAGTCCCATCACATTCACAAACAAGCCGTCGAAGTAGAGAACGTGTGATGAGAGGAGGGATAAAGATGACAGCTTCTCATCGATTGCAAACCATCAACCGCGCAGCAAGCAAAGAAACTCCGGGCACCATGGAACTAAATTTTTTCGTATTATATTTAACAGTGTGGAGAGACAACCTGTTGCTAAATCACTGCTGCTATTTACTCCCAATGTCCACTGTGATCAAATGTAAATTCTAAATTCTTTTAGTTTTCTTTGTAATCTTCTCTTTACGGGTTGAAAAAAACTCATTTTCTGTGCTCTTAGATATTGAGTTTCCTTCTGCAAAATCAATGAAGTCAGTACATACTCTGAGAGAATTTTGCCAGGTCCAGAAATGTAAATGCTTTTTCTCGTTCTTTTGTTCAGATCAACAAAGGAAATTTCATCAGGAAAATCATTATTTTGTTGTCTCTGGACTGTATCGCTGCGTCACTATCGCAGCTCAAAAGTAGGTCACGCGATAATAAACATCTCAGGGGTCCGATAAATGATCACTGCCAATAATCAATCACTCAAACAATCAATCAAAAGTCCACTTAGCTGATTGCGGTTTCAGTATCACATTTGAAAACAGTTCTGACACTAAATTTGCATTGGAGACACATATTGATGCTCATTCCCAGATTTCATGCATTTGATAGCAAACACACATATTTAAGTAATTTTACCCTCTTCCATCACTGTGAAACAGCACGCTAATAAGCCCAGCGCTAATGAGAAATGAGGGCTGCTACTATTCTCCTCTTCATTTCCTGTCTGTCAGCAAACAATAAGATTGGTAATTCATCCATGTACAGCGCCTGGGGTCTAAATATTATTCTTTCAGGAAATGTGCAAGCAATTGTATCAAATAATTGGTTCCTTTCTCAGTGAGAGTATTTATAGAGAAGTTTAAAACAAGGAGTGACTTTTTTCAGTTAAATTTTCAGAACAATATCACCTTGGCAAGATATTTTCTCCATGGCTGCAGATGGTAAATGCCGCTATTTGAAAAGAAAACAGGACAGTGTTGCCAAGGCTAGCTAGGATAATAGCAAAATCAATAAACTGGCATTCCACTCCACAAAATAAAAATAATACTGGCTAAGCTAGTTTAAACATCAAAATATTACCCTCTGCCTCATTGTGAATCATTGGCCCTGCCCACCTCATTTCTGCCGTCCTCTCACAGCGAGCCGCAGATGTTACATTTCAGAGGTCTTGCTTTTGAAAGCAGTAATGACACCCTCCGGTTATTATCATTACCAACTTTAATTTAATCCTTTGTGTTTTAACACTATGCTAGTCACTGACATCTGTGGCGATAATGTGGGTAACGGCACATTTGTGTGCACTACTTAGTTGAGTAATTAAGGTTTTCCATGCCTGACATTGACTTTTTCCCCCTGAAGGGTTTAATATTGTTGTTGAGGCATGAAGAAGCCAAGTTACATGTCTTTAAAATGCATAAAGTTAGTTAATGGCGACTCTTTAATTCACAGTACTCGATGTTCGTGTTACGTTTAAATGATTTACTCCCAAATAAAGGTTAAAGAGGTAAAAAAAATAAAAAATAAATATAAATATTCAACGTGTAAAATTAATGTAATCACATTAAGGTTGCATGACTCCACCCATGGCAACTCATGTGCTATTGCACTAATCATGCAATCAATGATCTGCTGATGTATTTCAGAGAAATTTAAGTTTTATTACAAGTAAAGAAAAATGACTTACTTACTTACTTACTACTTACTTACTTACTATAAAAAGTTTGCATTTGATTGGAAATAGACTTTACCAGTCAGGTGTTTGGAGTGACCCGGATGTAAATAATACGTACAGCCTTAACCCTGTGTGAAGTTCAGATGTATTTTTGATCCAAAAACATCTTTTCCGCCTCAGGGCAGCTACCAAGCTTCTCTCAGCTCTACTCAGATCATTTGCACTTTTGCTTTGTGCCGACATTTTGGAAAAACATGTTTAGACATATGTGCACACCCTGGTTGTATAGTCAAAGGCATATAAAACAACTATGCACACCATTTGTTGCAACGGGACACATTGGGAAAAGTCTGCATCCGGTGAGATTAATATGAACGCTACGGTCCAACATCAGATATTTAATGGAGTGTGGCTCTGTAACTTAATATTCAGTGTGTGGATGAGAGGAAAGAGTCACTATCATAAGCTGTCAGGCTTGGTGTCGAAGCAGGAGGAACCTGAGCTTGTAGCATTTTCTGATATGACTCTATTTTTGCAGCGATAAACAGGCCTTCAGAGTAATTCTGCTCGGAAGAAATGCCGCAGCCACTTCCTCCCAAGACTTTACAACTGCAAACTTTTGTCGTCTGGATTATCCAGACACATGGAAGCCACCTCCTCTGCTCTGTCATATTGTGAAAATGCGCAAGAGCCCGATTCTGACGTCTGAGTCTCTTGAACTCTGTGGAAGCTAAAAAAAAAAACGTCTCCTTCCTCGAGAAAAGTTCGTCTAAGGGCAACGTCGAAATCAATTCCTGACGTCAAGCAAACACAGAGCCTACACGCCTGTCTGTAATTGCAGAATACATTAGAAAGATCAGAGGACTTCTGTGATCCTCTGTGAGATCGGGCCAGGTGCTCATGCTCCCAGCATTCTTTGCTCGTCTGCAGAATCATCAATGTGGCTGCTGAGTTTGCACTTCCTATGATGTGCGGGGTGGGAATTGGTGTATCCCTCTCCCCAACCCTTCAAGAAAAAAAAAAACTCTCTAAAGGAGCAGAGAATCGTGAATTGTCACGCCCTTTCACCTCTTTTTTAAAATTTTGTTATACATATAATGACTCCCAGATGCAAATATGTTGACAGAACATTTGCAAAAAAAAGAAAAATGAAGTAGACCCTGTTTTGAACTTTGAAAGTATAAACTCTTTGAAGTAATCTCCGGTGTCAATTAAAGACAGTGTCAATATTGGAAGTGTCTGTGTTTGGGAGGGTGGGGTTGCGCAATAGAGCTGTTTAGGCTATTATTGAAACAGGACTTTGGGAATCCAGTGAGATGAGCAGCTTGGATGGAGGACAGTATGGCAGAATTATTGGCAGCATTATCAAGCTCATTGCCAGTAATGGCTATTCTGATGGTAATAGCTCGGATACTTGATGGGCTAAAAGCAAAAATGGCTGGCATTTGCTACAGCGCCCAACAGTGTCATTGTCATTGGATTTTCATAGCAACTTGGCTGGCTTTCCTTAAGTGTGTGTCTGTTCCGATTCCGTTTCTTTGTGTTCCTATCAGACCCCATGTGGAGGCGGGTCCACGGCCCGGTTTCCAGTGAAGGGTCAAAGGGCAGCTTCTGAAACTTTGCAAAATGAGAAACTACAAATTAGATGTGTGAGTTTGACACTTTCCTACAGAGGCTGGAGTGGATAAGATATATTTTCCCTGAAGATGAGGGTGATGCAAACACAGGTCGAGCTAGAAGGTCAGTTCATGCACGTGCACACACTGTTGAATTGGACTATTGCCTTCATCCCAGTATGCCATGAACGTCATTTCTCCCCCACAACAAAACACAGTCGATTTCCACTCCTTCAAGCTCGTTATTAGCATTTTATGTTGTCCTATGACCTCACAGAGTACAATAATCAATAGTTAGCTAACAAGTTAGCAACTCAGAGACAAGCCTGCAGGGCAATAGACAATATGTGAATTCGTATATGACACACATTCTGTCAACTCTACCTTTTAGCTCAGAGATGTTTGGCTTTTTCTTTTAACATTTCTTGACTCTTCAACATGATTTTTCACACCCTGGTCAGAATTTTGTGCAGAACTCGAGAACATATGGTCCCGTTCCAGTTGGAATGGCCTGTGTCCATGCAGGATTTGCCTGACTTTCAATTCTATCATCTTGGTGTGGTAAAAGTTTGGAATTTAGTTGAGCTAGCATTTGAACATCCACTTTTAACTTTTAAGACGTCATTTAAACTAACCGAATGTCAGCATTCCATTCACAATGTACATGTCTACATATAAAAAAAAGAACATCTTCATGTTATCTTCCTATTCATGAAATAAGGAGACTAACAGAAATGGGCCTCCATCCACTCAGAATAAATTGTACAGAAAAAACAGTACAGAAAATTTGAACTTCTTCAGAAATCTGGATCCTGGGATATTGAAATGAAAGCCACGTGGGTGGTTCCCACAGTTCCCTGACATTCCACATTAGTGACATTTGTCCACTTTCACATTAACCATGCTTCGCTATTTGCTCAAAACCTACAGTTTATGCGTTATGCCACAGTTTGAGCTTATTTTTCTCTTCTAGAAGCTTTCCTTTGCTGCCCTTCACCATCGACTCGAGCTTTTTTTCAGTTAACACTCATTTCTTAACCCCTCCTCCGTTCCTCAGCTTGAGCTTCAGCTCATTTATGTCCCCTGTGATCAATGTGTCACACTGCGGCACTTAAGCGTGGACACACTCACAGGTGCGCTCACATACACCAAGTGTGCACCCCCCCCACCCCCCTTTCCCTGTGATATCTCATCACAGTGGGATTTGATAAATGCTTTTTCCGTGCAGGTGAGTTTTTTCATTAATAAACCTCACAACCCGCACTCGTGGTCCTCTTGAGCGATCCGGGCTATTACAGAGAAAAACAGACAAAAGCAGAGAAGAAAAAAAACGAAGAAGTAATTTTCCATTTAGAACCCCAGGTGTTTCTGTATATCAAGTATTTCAGATGTAATCTTCCTTTAACCTTTAAACCACTTTCTCTTTTTGGGGGTTTGTTTTCAGGGGCATTGATTCCCCAATAGAAAAGATCTATATTGAGCAATGTGTCACTTAAAGTGATGCATGAAAGGTTCATGTGTCCCCAGACTGCCATTTTACACTGCTATCTGCTGTGGCCTCTTACAAATGTATTATTATTAAAGAAAAAAGAGTGACAATGTTCATCACCATTATTCAGAGGCATCACATCAGCACAAAAGAGAATTAGGTGACCCTCTGTATTTTATGGAGACAGAACTAAGAATGCCACCATCAGTAATATACTGCAAGTAAAAGCACACTTGGCAAAGAAGAATTTGGGTTTTTCCCCACTGAGGCGAAGGAGATGCTGGCAAATCTTTTAGCAACAGCATTAGCAGGATAAGTGGAGCAAAGATGACTGGGAAAAAAAGTGCTTGAGAAGTTTTCTTTTGCTCTTTGTTCATTTTCCCAAGGTGGCAAAGAAGAGAACAAAGTCGGTTTTGGCCAGAACATTTCAGAGCTCACAAAAAATGTGGTGAAGTCCTGCGCAAGAAGTCTCCCTCCCCACGTCACTTGGACTCTTCATTTGTACAGGTCTTTTGTGACATTCTTCTCTAAATTTAACCACCAGTCTCCTGGTTTCCACCATTTATCACAAATATTTGTGTTTTAAGAGCCCTTGCATCTTTGTTGTGAGTTATTCATTCCAACCTTCACCGCTGCTGTTCGAACTGGATTCCCACTTTTATGCATTAAGCACATTCACTAAAATGTCTGACCATCACAAAGTAGCTGGCCATTTTGTTCTGGCAGTTTCTCACTTCCTAGACTCTGGACATTGGGTGCATATTGCCTGTAAAGCAGGTTTGTATTTTAGAATTTGGCTCAAATCTCTCCTAAACTAATTTGAGGCATTAGCCTAACCATATGGCTTCGTCTCTGCTCGCAGTCATTATGGCCATTGTGGAAATGCTGCTAATATTCCTTAAACAGCCTTTGGTGGCGCTACCCTGGATCATCGTTAGAACATGGCGGCTGCTAGTTACAGTTGAAAAAAAAGGTAGAAAAGCTTGTTTGTGCCTGTTAATGCCATTCTGTCTCTGAATGTGCACTTCACCTGCGATAGGTGCAAAATGATAATCTGACTTTCAGCGAGTGCCTCATAGATTCGGACAGCACTTGCACGGACAGCCGATGAGGTATTTGGATGGAACAACTTGTGATTGAGTGTGATTATGGAGCTGTAAAGACTGTTAGGGAGTTGTAGTACTTTAACAGAGCTTTGGGCATCATCAGTAATATCGTAGTTATCCAGGAGATGAGCCTGAACTGAAAGCATTCAGTCAGACATTTTTAAACAGACATAATCTCACCACTGGAGAATGTTTTGGAAAAGCCAGTAAAGCTGGTTCTATTAGCTGCTTGGACCCTGGAAGTGTCTTGTAGTTTAAAAATAAGGATTATGTGTGTGCTCCTGACATGATATTTCTGTTCCAAGTCTTAAACCGACCTTGGCCGCAAATAGCCAAGGGTCTCCTTTACCTCTAACACTCGCCAAAGGGCCAGTCCAGACAGTTTCATAAGGCATTTCCAAGGCCGCACATGTTCTTTGATTGGCTGCAGCAGGAGCGGACATACCCCAGAGGGTGCAGAGCTGTGGTTCAGCAGCGGATTCCGCACAGATTGCTGGGTCTCTCACTTAGCTGGAGGACAGGTGGAGCTCCCCCAGGAGGAGAGCATGTGAGGATGATGTGTGGTCCGCTGATCTGCTGCCACATGACCCTCCCAAAAGGGGCATTTAAAAAAAAAAAAACAGCCTGACCAGATGCTGCCATTATAGTCGTTGAAAGTACAAGACCAGGTATTACAAGAGAACAGGTTTTTTTTCAATATTAAGTCATTTGAAATGCTGTTAGATGTGACTAATTGGCCTTGGGCTTCTTATTTTAACTTGTCCTGGAGCCCTTTTGTCACAATAGACTTCACAGTCATGTACCACAGATTGTGAAGCTTAACTATGATAAATAAAGCTACGATTTCCCAGGTTGTGATGGGGTTTCTGCTTGTTTCCCTTTTTTCCCTGCTTCAAATCAGTCATTTAAGGAGCTGTCAACAGAAACGAGAGCCCCCTTTAACTGAGACGCAAACTTGGTCTTTGTGAGGTGCACTGACGTTTGGAGCTATGGTGAAAATTATGCCTCAGCAAATTGTTTTTTTGCCACTTGCAGGGATTAGTATAGCGCAGGACTATGGAAAATAATTATTTTGTGCCAAGTCCAGACACAAAAGTTGGTTTTGTCACATTACAACTGGAACTCCAACAAAAAAAGAATCACATAAAATGTTCACCAAACGTACCCTCAACTCACAACCCTACATATGTATGTAATATCATATGTGCAGATATTTCTCATTAAAATTTCAAAGATTACATAGGAGGCTGCTTAAATATGATGTCATGAATAATGTACCAAGATACATTACTATTTTATGGTGGAGTACAACACAAAAGATATAATTCTCCAAAGCATTCATTGACAAACACCATTTATATTACACATACTGTACAGTAACAGTGTAGATATATACAAGAACCAAAGACCACAACTTAAGGATGATTTCATAAATGACTAAAGTATATCAGGTCGAGTTTCTCTTGACAAATGAACAAACGACACTGGCAAGACACCAACAAATGACTCATGTTTGTCAATTTGTCTATGGCCCCGTAGCTGAACTACAGGTGTAACGTGACAAACGAACAAAAGGATGATCTGTTGGAACAAACAGTTCTCTGTTGCTCCTCGTTACACAGCCTGAGCAGAACTGGCTGTCGCGTCACAAACTAACGAGGACCTGAGGAAGGACGAAGCACAGTCGAGTGAGTCGCAAACGAATCGTTTCTGTTTCCTGTCCTCCTGACTGAGCTTAACTGTGCAGCTGCCATGTGGCGAGGGAAGGTACTGCAGGAAAAATGAACACATTTCCTTATTTTGCTTCATTTTAAATATGGTTATAAAGCAATTATAATTATAAAGTAGCTTGTAAAACAATTACTGTACAATAAAGGGCACCTGCAATTGTAAGAGTATGAACAGAAAAAAAAAAGAAACAACAGTCCTGAAGCAGAATTGGAGCCAATGTGAGTTCGTTCTGTGTGACTTACAGAGCTCTGGGCCAGACGCTGCCGTTATGTAACCTCTGAGTGACCAAGCTCGGTGTCATCTCATTTCACATTCAGGACCTAAAAGGTGAATGGCAAAATGAGCTTCCTCTCTGTCAGTGGAGCCTTTCAAACCCAACATTTTAACACCCGAAACTGCAGCCTTTCATCACCTGTTTTTTCCTGATTTCCCTAAAGTGTCGTCTGTATTCATGAAGAGCCACAGACGGGTCTCTTTATCAGCAAATGGTATGATTGAGCATCAAACTTGACAAATGTGCCACACGCTAAAACATTATTGGCACACTGTCAGGGGACGGAAAAACCGATCCGTCAACGTTCTGTCAGCCGCACAAGGGGAAATGTTCAATGTCTGAATTTATGCTCCAAATATGGATTTGGCAAACTGTTGCACCGTTTGTTATGGCCTACATTTCTTTACTTACTATAGTTGTGTGTATAATAAAATAAGCACAAACGTGCGGGGGGTCATAAATGACCTTTGAGGCGAGTTTGTCACTGTTGATAAGAAAGAAAGGGTAGATGCACCCAAGCATTCAGTGAGCCTTTTAATTTCAATAGACAGCCTGTCAGTTTGATCTCGGAGAGCATTGCTGATGTTTATTATTTCACATTTTACTTATTTTTCTAATCTGCACATGAAAAAGGAATGCTGAGAAAGCAAACATTCTGTATGATCAGTCACAGCTATTGGCAGCTAATACACTAAGTGGCTTCCTTTCACGAGCACCTTTATTACAATGAGCAAAACATGCCCATATTTTACAGTGTAACCAGGAAAGGTTTAAATCAAACACCTGTGCATGCAAATATCCAATGCTTGTCCAGCAGATTATAGAGGCTTATATATGCAGCCTTGCAGCAGCGACAGGAAAACAATGGTCAGGATTCCATCAATAAAATTGAGGGTGCATCATATTTACGTCATGCATTTTTCTGTACAGGGATGAATATACAATAAAAGGGATGCAAAACCACAAATACTTGCTTCCTTCATTCCTAAATCAAAGTCAACCCAAAGTAAACCCTGATTTATACAGTAGAACAGTAAAAGTGTGACAAAAAATGTCCCGTGAGTCCAACTTTGTTCCTACCTTGAACCAAGTAAGTGCAGCATATTCTGTCCTGACATGATATGAGGGGGGTGTGAAGCAGCAGGGCGCCTTTTTTAGGCTGCTGGAACGTCGGTTTTCGACAAAACACCATTCTGAATCAATTGTGGTACATGACAGCAGACAGCTGCTCAGCAGAAGAGTCACACTTAACATCTTAAATATGGCGGGGGATTAAGAACCAGACAATGTAATCTGCACACCTCAGATGCTAACAGATGCTAAAAACTGCAACCTTGCTGGCATACCATAAAGGAGCAGGCTGTCATGCATTAAGAGAGTAAGAGACAGTTTATTTATACAAAATAGGTCATTGAGGCATAGAAAGGCAGACAGGAAATTGATGGGGGTGTTTTGAGATTGAAAATCTTGAGAAAAGAATACCAGGGAAATTAACCCAGATTGATCTAAATCGCCCACAATTCTAACTGTGTACTTTTGTTGGACAAACACATCCACCAGCTGGTCTTTACTTCCAATTTCCTTCCTGTGCTCGAGGTAACAGTTTTGCTCCAATCTCCCATCACTTCTGTCCTAATCATGCTTCTATATTGCAAGATGGGAAATATCTTCAATCCTAGTTTTCGACTCTTTGCCCAGAGCTGTAAATCTACTCCGCATGTGAAAGCTTTAGAAAATGGGAACCCCACAAAAGCATGTAGAAGACAGGACTCATCTACAACAGCCCATCCTGGTACATGTGGAGCATTTAAACGAGCGTTTGGGCCGCACGTAATCATCTATTTAGCCAACTTCAATCATCTGTTGAGGAAGAGAGTTATTACTGCACCTCCTCGCATCAGTGAGGTTCAGTATACTAGATATGATTGGACTGTGTTTGGAGGAATGGTTTTGTCATTTGATGGACAGCTGAATCCTGCTTTGAATCATACCACTTTGTTTGGAGGTGACAGTGCAACAAAGTTGATTATTATCAGCCGGCACAGGTTTTCGATCATTTTGCTTCTTTAAATAGCTCAGCATGAATCCATTTCGAAAGGCCACAGATTAGCATGAGAACTCAGCAACTGTGACCTGCTTGGTTCAAGATTGCCTGCAGCAGTTTTAATTTGTTCCTTCTCATTATTTCTCATGAAAAAACCCAATCAGTCTTTGTGAAAGTCTCAGTGAGGCCTGTAATTTCATACAATTACACTACATTCTGTCAGTCTTTTCAAATTGATTGTTCAGCATCTATGGTTGTAATTTGTGCCAGCCAATGGTCGCGTTACCTGGAGCTCAGTAAAAAAACAAAACAAAAAAAATCTAAAAACTGCACGGCCATCTATAGTTGAGCTCTCCTTTTTAAATAAATATCCCAGGTTTAATTGAATGCTGTCTTTACGCGGCGTCATCCATCAACAGGCAGTCTGAAACCACCATGTGGCGACAACACAGTGATTACACACCAGTAATGAGAAAATAAATGTTGGTCCCTGTGTTTGGTAGAAAAAATAGGTCCAGGAGTCTCGCAGAGCAGCCAGGACAGCGCTCTTCTCTGAGCTGACATTTATAATCACAGGCTGACATCTGTCATGGCTCCCTGAGGGGCCCTGTCTGTTGTGATTACGGCTCAGATGAAGTATATTTGCATAAGTGCAGCAGTTTTCTTGACTTTTCCTCCGTTTATTTGTTTGGAATGGCCAAACACCTTCTACCCCCCCCCCCCCCCCCACACACACACACACACACACTTTTCTGACCTTGGACCAGGCAACATTTTTTACACATAATACAAATACAAAAAAAAAAAGCTGACTCACAGTTAATAGGCAAATAAGAGAGATGACACGGGGCACAACTCCCACTTTGTCCTCTAATATTTTGTAAATACCAAAAGGTCACATCAATTTCAGATTGTTCTCCCTGGTAAATGAGGCGAGACTGAGGAAACTGTAGCCGGCTTCAGCTGCCATAAAGAGCTTAAGAGTGATTAGTCCCTAACCCATTATTGGTTGTCACTGGTGTCTGAATTTATTTATTTGCAGAGTATTTTGGGTCATTAATTGACTTTTAGGAAAACTGAGTCAATGGCTCAGAGGAAACCACTTTGTCTAATTAACTTCTGCTCACTATGGCTGTGAACTTGCTACACTTTAGCAAAATTAAGTGTTCTCTGATGAGGAAAAGGCGGGAAAACGCGTGACATGGAGGGCAATTCCCGTCATTTCACTGATCCCATTTGTCACTTCATAATTAATCCACATTCAGGGAATGTGATCTATTATTTTGTGTCCCTGGAGTTTGCTGTTGGCTGTCAGCAGAACAGGTGCAGCACTGTAATTTTTCCGTCAGCAGTTGCTACCTGGTTTGGAGCTTCTGACCTTTTCCACCCTGCCTTGTTAGATCCATATGGAAACAGTTTTACTGCGTGCGTAAAGAATGATTCAGACTGTTCATATTGTCTTGATGTAAGCCGACAAGTCTGCTCTCAGAGCTGATGGGGTTGTTACTTTTGCAGCCGCAGGACTAATATATCAGAACAACACCGATATTGCGCCGCATTTCAATAAAGTCCTGGCTATTCGCCGTGTTCGAGCTATTTTTTTTTTTTTTATATCAAGCAAAACAATCTTTTCTTTCCTCCTCACACAAAACATAAAAAAAAATCCTAATCATAACCCAACTTTGGCTGCACTGATGGCATCCAGTCTACGCTGTACTTCATTGCTCCAGTCCAAATGTAGTGCGGAGCCCCAGCAAGGTGACAGATTGTGGTAATACCCTGCTCCCTGCCTAAGTTTTGTAAATGTATGGCAGAACTGCTGGGTCCTCCACAGATAAATAACCCCTGCAGCCCTCCTCCTTAGCGCCACATTACGCTAGAGGCTATTTATAGCACAAACATATTGATCACTCTCTGCCAGACCGTCCAGAATGAGAGCACCGAAGAGTGCGCCTTTACGGCCCTCCGTGATGGCCTGTGTGTGTGTTCATCTCCATCTGTCCGTGGTGATTTGTGACCAATCTGTAAATGTGTGTTTGCATGAGTGTACGCACGCAGCTGTGTGTGTGGCTGCCCTGCAATTCAGTTCCAGACGGCGTTAACTCTGATTAAACAGTCTCATGGGGCCATAAAGTCCTTGGATGTAAAAATAGGGAAAGCGTGTCGCCTGTACTACCAATTCAAAGCTGTAACGTGGAAATCAGAAGAGGACATCCAAACGGTGTCTTTCAGATGCTTTAAAAAAATCCCCAAAACATAGAAATGGGGCTTGTTTACTTATCTCACGGGCTGTATTTCTACTGTAGCCAGATTATACGGAGATATACATCAATACATGTCACAATGCATAAAAGCAAAAAACCTTCAGGGGAAATGTGCGGCAGGATTGGCTTGATAAAAATATGTTGATAACAGTTTATGGGAATAAGATGATAATGTTTAGATAAATGGTAACCTGTAGTATTAAAGAAAATATATTCCTGGTTTACAGCTTTGGGAAAACCTTTTTCTTTTAAACATTGATTGACACGTCCTCCATGAGGAACTGTACAAGTCCTTTACCTTTTGCCAGGTTTGCTGCATTTGATTTCACACGTTTTTTTCCCCTCTCGGGTTTGCGTCCAGCGAGTCACAGAAGCCGTCAGCATTTGCTATTCAGGGACATGTATTATAGCTTGGTGCCACGTTTAAATGTCAGGTTCGGTTAGAATGACATGACCATTAAGCCGATCAGTTTAGCATCGTGCCTGTTTGGGGTTTTTGCCATGTTTGAGAGCATTTTGCTAAATTTTCGGGCGGTCCATTTCATGTCACACGGTTCTCTTTGGCTTGCGAATACTTTGAAGGTCCAAGCTACCTGATGAATCTTTTGAAAAGCACCCAGCGGATGATGTGACTTTTGGTATTTATCAGCTAGCTAAGATTAAACTGTTGCAAATGTGTGAATTGACCTGAATCCTGCAAAGAAGAGCAAGTCTGGCTGCTTGTTCCCACACCAATAGCTGTCTCAACAGATTTGATAATCGGGAAATGACAAGAGTTCACATGCTTCTTATCCTTTCGACAAATATGTTTCACAGAGGCCAGTGAAGATTGCTATTGCAGAAAGGCTTGAAAATCGCCTCGGGGGTTTCAGGGGCTGAAGCAGAAAAGGTTTGTGGGTGTTTATCGTGCCTTCCAAAAGCCACAGCATCTTTAAGGTTTGGCTTGAGTGAGTCCAGTGTGGCAATGTCTGAATGTAGATTTTTTTCTGTGCGAGAATATTTTGTAAGAAAACGGTTCACAACATGTATCAAGTATCTAAATACAACAAAGCAAAATCTACTCCAGCTTGTTTCTACATTTCCTGTTGTGAATTCTGAATCTTAAACAGCATTTTGTCAAGAATTTTGCCAATCTAGATAATATTAGCATGAACATCCCTTTATGTGGAGGCGGAACGCGTGATGCAAGCTACTCTGGAGAATACTAAACCAACATGGCATGTGTCAAATTAGGAAAATCCAATCAGGGATAAAAATAATAACAAATTCTGTGGAAATGAACTCAGGCTAAGGCTACAGTGAAATGACATCGGCTATCTGACAAAAGATGTTCTGCTGAATCGAAGTCCACTTAATAGGAATGTCCCTGCACTTAATAAAATCTACGGGCTAAAAGGGAGACAATTACCACTTTGCATCGGGTCTTCGGCAGTCATAACCGTGCAGATGAGTTGCAGCTTTTCCCATTATTGCTTAGAACAATGAGTTTTTTAATCACAGAGGTCAAAAACGCTGTTTAACGAAACCTCTGCATTCACCCGAGTCGCAGGGTGCATGAGCCTGCTGCCTGCTTCGATCTGAGGATCGCATCTTCTCTGCTCGCCGTGGCTCCCTCCTGCTATCATTTGCTGCTACATTATCTCTTTCCAGACTTATCTGCCGTTTGTTTCAGTGTTTTCGTCGGTCCCTTTGTCGCGCCACTCTGAGTCTTCATAGTAATCCCCGGGTGTTGTCTATCAACATCGAGCGCTTGCTCCCGGTGCAGTTCCCTGGTGTAACCTTGGTATACGTGCAAGCTTTTAAGCTGCAGAAAAGCCCTGACCTGTGATGTACTGCTCTGCGAGGAGACACATATTTATTCATGGTGATTCTCAAAGCAAGTAATCCTCTTGATGCATTTCCAGAATTTATGCGACAGGATGCACTGATCAGGTATATTTAACTTTTGCTGCCACAACAGCCCCGACCCACTGAGGCATCAACACCACTCAATCCCTGGTTGTGTGCTGAGGTAACCTGGCCCTCATATGTTTTATTTGTGAGACAGGGCCTTCATGGATTGGACTTGTTTGTCGAGCACATCCCACTGATCCTAAATTGGAGTGAGATCTGGGGAATTTGGAGGCCAAGTCAACACCTCAAACTCTTTGTTGTGCTCATCAAACTATTTCTGAACCTTTGCAGCGGGCCACATTTACCTGCTGAAAGTAGCCCCAGTCCTCGGGGGCGACTGTAACCATCAAAGAGTGTATGTCTGAAACCATTGTACAAACCATCTACCCACAGCAACATCCACATGGATGGCAGGACCTAAAGTTTCCCAGACCCTGTGTTCCCAGGGAAACTGATGCATCTGGCTGCCATCGACATAATGTAAAATAAAGCATAATCACATCAGGCACTGATTCCCATTGCTACTTGGTGCAGTGTGGGTGCTCACATGACCACCACTAGCACTTTCGGCAGTAAAGAGCGGGTCCGCACGGGTACCCAGATTGTTCTGCAAATCAGCAGCAACATAAGCAACAAACTGCGATATGCTTTGTATGCTGACACATCTCTTCCAGAACCAGCATCGACTGGCAACTTAAGCATTTTTAGCTTCAGCAGCTCAACCGTTGCATCAGACCAAACAGGATAGCCTTGGTTCCCCGCATGCATCGGTAAAGCTTGACCACTCACGACCCCGTCACTGGTGCACAACTGTTCCTGCCTTGGATCCCTGGATCTTCCTTCAAACCATCCCAACGTGGCCTTTGTCGATCTTACTCATGATTGATCATGTTTCCTGCTCCTCACACATCATCTTTGAGGACAACACGTTTTTGTTTGCCTCATATATCCAGGGGTCACAATGAGAAGATACACCTGATACATGGCACTATTTTTGATTTAGCTTAACAGAGAGATCTACAGGAGGGATAAAGACTCCGGGAAGAGCACTAGTATGTAGAACCCTGCTGATCAAACCCTGCAGCAAGAAGCAAGAAATAAAATGAAGCATTTTAATATGTGACTGAACATTGAGGTACAGAATAAGAGTGTTTGCACAAGAAACCAGTAGCGTTATATGATCATGTGAGCAATCTAAAAGGAGTGTTTTGGTCCTCATTTCTGGGGTAGGGAAAGGGGTGGGGCTTATCCCTCGGCTTTGTGGTCAAGATTGAAATATATTTTTCAACGGTACCAACGTATCGCGGTTAAAGTACAGCAGCATAAGCAGATATTCCAGAGCCCCTCAGCCAAATGAAGGCAGGGTGAACACCGGACTTGGCTGCAGGATTTGCATTTGGGGGCATTATATTTTGCTTTAAAGTTTGAAATGTTTCCTTTGTGATTCACTGCTACGGGCTTTACCTTTTCTGTCAGCTTCTTTCAACCATCTGCCGCTTTAGATTTCCATTTTTTATTATTTGCTGCTACACTTTTTTTTAGAACACAGCAACCATTTCTATTCAGCATCTTTTAGACTGTGGATTGTTCAAGGCTGCATTTATGTTTGAGCATTGATCTGCCCGCTACAGGGTGACCATACACCCACATGAAATCCTGTTTTCTCTCAATTGTGCTGGCCACCTTATTCAGCTCTCATTTAATTCTGCCTTGTGCATCAAAAAAAAAATAAAAAAAATAAAAATAAGAATGAGCGTCAGAGCAATCAAGTTCTTAAGGTGAAAGCTTTTATAGGAGGAGAAATTTATCCAGATGGCGATAAATACAAAAAATATCAGCATGAAATAAGAGCAAATTAATGCCAAAGTCATTTACCCTGCACTATCAAACAAGGATGAGTTGCTATTGCCAACACACACAGCCGAGTGCACACACTCCCAGTCTAGACATGTACTAAATTCCTCCTCTCATCTCGGTGTTGTCATCCATTAAGGTTTCCCTCATCATGGCCCAAGATGCTCCCCACTGCCTCCCACGCTCGTTCGCTCATTTTCACAAACGCACGCACGAACCGCGCACACACCTCCGCACTTTCTCACATTTTTTTCCCAGAGTCGTGAGAGCGTCAGCTGAAGAGCTCAGACTAAGATCGCCGCTCACGTAATTGATCGAGGCTGGCAAACCAACTCGAAGAGCTAATGAATCAGGACAATAGGCAGTGGTTTTAATTATGGCTGGATGGAGCGGATCATTATGGGAGCTCATCTCAGGGATGTGAACTCTTTCCCTACAGTTTTCTGCCAGGTCATGTGATAAGGACCTTTATCACACCGGTCTAATTTCACACAATTACTTAGGCAGGAGAGCTCTTTGGTTAGAGTTCTTCCAAGATCCCTGTGTGGCCTGAACTCCCTGCTCAGTTAGCCGCTATCGGAAGATTAGCACTTTAACGGGAGGCCGTCCTGTATGACTGATGAGAAGTGAAGTCCCAGTGTTCTTCTCAGTGAGTGCGGTCCCCTTTGAAGCTCCCAACCTTACAGCGCCTCATAGGCTGCTTTATCACCTCATCAGCGGGGGCTTCTGAGAGATTAGGTTGAGTTTTGCCCAACCTCATCTTCCGCCGAGCACTGACGCTGGGAGGCATGGCTTTGATTGTCATAGCGCTGATGTTTACGCTGTAGTTGATTTATGATGTCCATTCTGAGGCCCTTTTAAGCAACTCTGTTTCAGCGGGCTTCCTGAATCTCAAACAGGTGGGAAGGATTTTTCACTTGACAAATGGAATGAGTGAAAGTGCCTGCCTGCACTGTTTCATTTACATTAGGATAAGTAGTCAAGGCAGCTAACGAGACATTTACACAAACAACAGCAGTGCACTCCCATTTTTGATTCTTTAACAGAGGCAATAAACACAACACCATCACTGTTAATTTAATTAATGATTAAATTACATATCTCACGGGTGGCAGAAAATCTGTGGTGGTGATGTTGCATCCATTTAAATCTCAGAGGGTGTCATCATCTACATATTCGAAAAAGTTGTGGGTAATTATGGAAGTATAGATATGATTACCCTTAGGAATCCTGTTAAAGCATTTTTCATGAACAGAAACAACACAGACTTCAATGAAATTGTGGTGCAGAGGCTATAATGAAAAATGTGCAGTACCGTATTTTCAGGACTATAAGGTGCACCTAAAACACTGAGAATTTCTCAAAAATCGACGGTGCGCCTTATAATATGGAGCACCTTGTGTGTGGACTGAGTTCCAAAATCTGCTGTGCGCCTTTGGTAGGTGCACTACGGTAAACGCTCCGCCAATCGATTAGCGGCACACCTCTGCGTAAGGACCCCCTAAAATGGCACCGGTCAAGCGAGACGCGTATGAGGCTTACTTTAAACTACAGGCCATCGAATATGCGGCTGAAAATGTCAATCGAGCAGCTGCAAAACATTTTAATGTGAATGAGTCCATGGACAGAAACTGGAGAAAACAAGAAAGTGAACGAAAGTGAGGAAGACGAAGCTGAGTTTCCGCGGGAACAAAGCAAGGTGGCCCGAGCTGGAAGACCGAGTGGAACAGTTGGTTGTGGAACAGCAAACAACTGGGAGGGGCGTCTCTACTGTCACCATTCGACAAAAGGCCAAAGCGATTGCTGAAGAAATGGACATTGAGCACTTCCAAGGAGGTCCGTCTTGGTGTTTTCGCTTTATGAGGAGGCGGCATCTCTCCATACGTGCAAGGACAACTGTTGCGCAGCGGCTGCCCGCGGATTACCAGGAGAGGGCGGCCATCTTCCCTGACCCTAACCAGGAGAGGGCGGCCATCTTCCGCACCTACTGCCGCAACAAGATAACCGCGCCCAGCCACATCACCAACATGGATGAACCGGTCGGTGAGTTCGATTCAGATGATTAAGAAGAGGAATTCGGGATGTTGGACATTGAAATAGTGCAGCTGTTTAATTCAGATACAGAAGATGAAAACTTTGATGGTTTTGTGGCGGAAGAAAGAATATTTTGTTCAATAAATGTGTTGAAACTCACTGTTTTACTTCCGTTGTCATTTTTTACTGTGTTTCAGCATGCGCCTAATAATACGGTGCACCTTATGTATGTTTTAAATACAGATATAGCACCCATAACTGAGACTGCGCCTTTTAATACAGTGGGCCTTATGGTCGTGAAAATACGGTATGTAACTACAGTCACTTTAAGATGGTTCTAATCTCATGTTAATTATTTAAACTTTAATTTCTCATTGATAATTTTATCATCCCGGTTTAATGACCCTGCTCCAGTATGCATTTTCCTTTATTTTTTAAGACGCCACAATGTATAATATTTTTTTTAAAAGCACAAATAAGCAAAGTAGTTGAAGCGAGAAAACATTCGTCATCTTTATGTTGTTGCCAGCCTAGTTATAGGGACTGGAAACTATACCAGAGGTGCATTTTTAGAACACATTCATTGTGCGGTGGTGTATTAAAAAGCATGACTTTAGTTACAGGAGGACATAACCTGTATCTAGAGCCCTCCGACTGCTTCTTTTGATGGAACACAAAAGAAGGTGGCAACATTACTGTCTACAGCTCATTAAAAAATGCATCGGGGTCAGCCAGTTTACAGTTGCCTTGAAATGCTGCCTTCTACAGAGCAAAAATAGGTTGTGTTGCAAAGAAAGATGACAACAATAATATTGCCTTTGTCCCTGTGGAAAAAGTCGCCTCAGATCAAGGTGAAACCGTTACACAAGCTGGGAAGAACTCACCGAGGGTTTGTGTTTACAGGAGCCGTGTAGCTTAACATCTGGTTAAACATTTCAGATGTTGGTAACCGTGCTCCTCCAGGAGGTACCCATGCAGGGCGATATGGTGTCGGCTTAAAGGTGAATGTTGTTTCTGATTCACATCCTTCATGTCTGTGCTTTTGATTTCGCCATGTGCCGCTCCGCTGCCTGTCCCTTGGGGCGGACGCACGAAATGTGTCTCTGTGTTGTAAAAATATTGAGCCAAACAGCCTTTTTTACTCAATGAAGTGAGGGAAGAAACTAGTTAAAGATCAGCCCAACAACTTTATATGGATGTCCATTTGATAGACAACGCATTTAAAATACTCTTAATTCATTTAGTCCTTTTCATGTGTATCAACTTGAAACCCTTAAAAGTGAAAAATTAGGACGTGATGTGAAAACACTGGTTAAATGTGAAGCCCATTGTCTTTACTGCCTCAATACAGAGCCATGTCCTGCATTTGTGAATTGACCAGGTCTCTCGCAGGTTAATAGATTAATTATGGGCTATAGAAATGGACTAATATGGAATTTAAATGTGACAGCGTCTGCAATGGATGTTCCTGAATGTCTCCTTTTTGTCTTGAAGGGTCATTGACTGCTGCCTCTCTTACCTAAGAAAGTCCCTGTCCCACCTGCCAAAGCATTTTCTTAAGGTGAACTTTACCAAATGCTTTTAGAGACATCTCCCTTTGTTCAGTACTGCATTGCCTTCTTTTTATTGATGCCCTGACAAAAAAAAAAAATTTCCGTCTCTTTTCCCCATCACAAAATGTCTCCAAAAAAATTCAGAGTAAACACAATTATGGTGGCTGATTGTGCTCCTTGAAGGGCAGTCAAACATTCAAAATGTGCTCTTTACTTTACTTGGATTAGAGCTCCTGTTGGGATGTATTTTAAGCCTCTGTGAAGCAACACCTGAATATTTTATTCTCATCAGCCACCCAGTTAATTTCTGCTAAAATAAAAATTAAACCATAATAGCCTGCTGTGAGTCCAAGTGGAGTAAAATAATATAGTAATAATTTTAAAAAATCAGTTTCTAGGTCTTCTTCCATATTTTTTTATTGTTCCACTATTTTGAATGAAGCAACACAGCAACAGTGATGAGTATATTCAACTTAAACCGTTTGACAAGATGCAGGTTGATGGATTCCAAGTGCTCACATCTGCTTCTTCACTGACAGCTTTGTTCTTACGCCGTGGCCGTCTCAGTCCCCACGCTCTCGGTGGGAATGGAACAGACCAGGGTTGTGCGCTGCTCGCACACAACCTCGCAGTAAAAAGGGAATCGTGCCGCACCTCCGCATGTGTCCACTCTTGTGGAAGCAGGCAGGTCAGTGGTGGAACACAGTGTCCGATGTCGCTATTACAAGCAAACCACACTTGATAAAAAAAGGGCAAGTGTTCATCAAAAGCATCAGATTTAACTAAACCTCACAGAAGAGAAGGGATAGTCTTAAAAATATTAGGTGAAGATACTAAAATTCAGTTTACAAGCTGCCAGTTATGGCAATTGTCCAACTAAAATGACTAAGATTGTCCATATTATCAGTTGAATAAATAATCTTCTCCAAACTCCTTTAAAATGATATCAAAGGCTGGATTCAGTGTTTCTACTGCATGAGTCTCAGCTGCATTTATTAGAAAGTGAAACAGGTGTTGGAGAATCCAGATGTTGTCCATTATCAGGGGACACGTTGTGAATGGAGGAAACATGAAATGTCCCTTTGGAAGCCCAACAAGGGACGACGTTTTTGTTCTTTCCTCTGTGGAAACCAGCACTACGGTGGGATCAGTGGAGCAGAGTTAAGATTTAAATTCAGATTATATTTACCCATCTGTAAATCCCTCCCTATGAGAAACTATTTGTGCTATCCAAAATGAATGCATGATTTAGAAAATGCAGGATTTAAGCTGTTTACACAGATGCACTGAGGGCAACAAAAGGGCTGGAAAAAGTATCAGAGAGCTGGCTGCTGTACAGTCATACACTGTAGTTATGGTGAGATTTGGAACAGTTCATCAAAGTGAAACCCAGTCTTCTTCTTCCCTCTCTTCCGCTTTTGCTGGCAGTGTTCTAGATTTTTCTATTAGTGCTGCTAAACACCTACTTTGCAGATTTAATGTTCAGGTTTTTTTTAATGTTTTTTTCCCCCCCAGAACCTTCACATGTAGAAAACACCTGACAAATGAATCAGCTGTACCTTGAAAGGAGCTGGCACTTTTTCTTCCCCAGTTGTTGTCGGTAATTTGACAGGTTCTGATAAACTGGTAGTTTGTAGCAGCCAATTAAATTGATCATCCACGACACAAAAGGAGCCCCAGTGTGCTTTGAAAAGGTAACATGGATGGGAGACTGTCTGAGGTGTAAGCTGAATTATTCTAGAAGATGTGAGAACATCTTGGATTCTTGGGAGAACTTGGGGAAGCGTCATCTGGATTGGGGGTAACTTTGGGCCACAACTGTCCGGTCAACATGGACAATTTTCCATATATTTGTATCAGATAAGATGGAAATGCTTCACTTCCTAGTCTGAAAGGGTAGACATATCTGTACACATATATGTCTTATTAATGCCACAGTCGGTGGTTTTTACCACAGTTAAAAAAAAACCCAAACAAATAACATTCACTGCCTGCTGCTAAAAATATCACATAGAATAGCTTTTTCAAATGTAGGGTATATGTGGAGTAGATCAAATGGGTTATAAAATAATTAATCATTAAGTGCAAATATATTGACTCTGGAAGGCCACTGTGGAAACTCGACTTGCACGAGGTCCTTATAAAATTTGGTTAATTACATCTGCAGCTGAGCCAGAATGTCCTTTATGCTAAATTAGGGTAAACAACCACACACAAGCTCATGCTAGATACCCTTAAATGAGCCTTATTTTCTCTTGGTGCATCAGCCAAGACCAGTCTCATTACTGATGAAAATATAGTGCTAATCTAATTCACATCACCCTGAAACATTCGAGGAAATTCCTGGTTCCACGTCTTCCAGTTCAGCGTTGCATTTAGCCTCATCAAACATCCCATTAATGTGGCTGCTTATGAATAATTTCAGTCGTGGAGGCAAAGAAAATCCTAAAATGCAAGTCAATTAAAACAAATGCGATGTTTTATTGTCTTAACACTGGTCAGTCCTGTGATAAACTGTGTCCATGGTGCCTCTCGCCCTCAACCACTAATAGTTGGAAGAGAGTTCAGCTCCCAGCTAATGTGGACAACACGGTAATTGTTGACTGTCTTCCCAACGTCATGGGTTATAGTGACACAGAAAAGAGCTTGGAAACAATACAAAGTGTCCACCAGAGCATAGATCGCAGTAATAGGAATTTCAGTCCTTTCAGAAGGAGGCAAGCATGTACGCTAGCAATGCGAGAATGAAGAAAGTATGAGAGAGAGAAAGAGCGCTACAGAAAGACACAGAGAGAGAGATAAAGGTGTGGATCGGCAGTTTTCACAGAATAATTGTGCACGGACAATGGGGACCAGTTGGACGCGGTCAACAAATTTCCAGTTTCTGATTCAAAGTTGGAGAGAAGGGCACCTTGTATTCATTAAAAACTGTCACTCACGAGAAGTGGCTGATGTTATAGTTGTATGAGTATGAACCACACAAACATAAAGGAGCTTTAACCTCAGCAGAGCCCAGATACCAGAGGGTTTGATCAGATGTTGGATGTGCTCCGGTGATGCCAACACTGCACACCTCACATCATGGTTTTGTCCCAGCACCGATCTAGAATTGCATCTTCTACCAATCACGCGTGATCACACGTAATCTAACAAATCAAAGAAGAAAACACAAAATGCAAAATAAAACAGGACATAATAGAAGAGAGAACAATGGTGGATGGATGGACTGTTTTTAATGGTGTTGTTTTTATTTGCGTCTCCTTCCTTGTTTCTCAGTCAGCTCGCTTCTTGATTGACTACATTCCGTTTCAAGTCACAATTCCCAGAGTCTCAGGAGTCATCGGCTTTCCCCCACAAATAAATATTTTTGCTTGTAAATACTGACCGTTTTCAGAGCTGCTTATCCGGACAAATTCACTCTTAACACACCTCCAACTACATGATAATCTTATTGGGTAATCTTATAAAACAATAAGATAATCTGGCATTTGCCCTCCGTGGTCGGCAAGATGGAAAATTGGGACAAAAACTACCCGATTATCCGTCTGTGTCTATCACGCTTTGGGCTGATTGGAGATACAAACGTGTCTGCCCAGTGACTACATTAATTTAATAGCATATAGCCACCACAGTGTAATTAAATATTACCTTAGTAGTGTCAGAAATGGACGTCACAAACAGAGTGAAACATTCCAAGGAAGTAAATATAACTAAACTAACAGATTCTGTGTCTGAAGTAGACCTGACAGAAATCCCGCTACGCCACCATTTATGCTACCAGCCTAGCTTGGGAGGCTGTCAACCAAAATCAGGCGGGACTGCAACATGTTTATCAAATTTACCGAAATTGCTGACTTTGAGTAAGTTGCGCAAAGGTGTGAAGCCAGATGGAGTCAACTCAGCTTTTTCTTTAGTTCCACAGGAGGTATGGCGCTTAAGTTTGGGATGGCACAGACTTTTATCATCCTGTCTTGTGCACATGATCAAATCATATCCATCTGCAATCACTCCATCTCACTAGTCAATTCCAAAAGCATTAGCGATATTACATCTGAGCCATTTAGAGCTGACATTTATACACCAACAGGCTCTATTCAATACCTTTTTTCCTACCTTTTAGAGATCTTTATTTTTGGAAATGTGGATTTTGTCTTTCTATCTTTAGAGTTGTTTGGCTTGACTGGACATAAGAGCTAAAAGGACTAAATTACCGACCTGGACTTCTACTCCCTGCCAAGTACCCAGGTGGGCCCAATGCCCAACCCTAATATGACTAAAGATTTATGGGCTTTGGTGGTACACAGAGCTCTGTGCAGTAGCTAATGTACTGTAGCTTATTAGCCTCTGCGATATGCTATGCGCTCTTAGTGAGACAAATATTCTTGGACTTGCATCCCTTCGATTCTAAAACAAATAAAACAAATGTGAACAGGATGAACTAGCATAGCATAACTGCAGCTAATATCAACCTGTATCACTACAAATCTATATTTCCGGGGAGATGTGCATGAGGCTAACTCCATAGCTTAAAAAAAAAAACCATGTACAACTGTCTATTTAGTGAATGTAAACCGCTCATTTCCTTTCTCTTTTGGGCAAATATCTCATTCTTCTCCTGCAAAATGGTTCTCACTTTGCACTAGTTCATCTTTAGCTCTTTGTCTTGTCAGATGCTGAATTATGGATCAACACTTTTAAAAGGCAAAAAAACAGCCTCCTTTGTTTAATGCGATCGAAGTGAAACACACAGCAGTGAGTCAGGGTGATTATTTTCTGGTCGACTGTCAGTAATTTAAATATCTATCACGCTGAAAAAAATGATTGAAGTCGATTTAACCATTCGCAGTAAGCAGCACGTGTCTCCCTCAGACAAGGATGTGGCTACAGAGGCATATGTCATGTAGAATGCAGCCGTTTTTAAGAATGATTTGGTGCATTTGAAGCACCATGAATGATTGCTGCAGCTCAGGACAGACGAAAGTTGGCTAAAAGAAAATGGGATGGACGAAAATGGCCCCGAGCTCTTTCAAAGTATCGCGCAGTTCTCGAACCACTTTGCAACAGTTGTTATTGTTGGCGACTCCGAACCGTCTTTGTTGCACAGTGGGGTATTATCAGAGGTTGAGAGGCCGCCATTTGCCAGTGAAGAGCTCAGTGAGAGCAGCCAGCCCGCAACACTGCAGCAAAGTCCCTGCAGAATGCTTTTCACTCCGAGTGGAGACGACTCTCTCGTGTTCCACTGTTTTCTCTCTGCTCCCCATCAAATGTGACACAGTTTCTCGTTCACCAAATGTCAGCCGCGTGTCAAGAGGAGAGGAGGAAGAGGAGAAGAAGAGTGGTGGTGGTGCCTCTTCCCTTTCTGAAGATTAGTTTGGTTAAGTTCAGCCCGTCTCCGAGGCTGGCAGCTCATGCTCGGGAGGGTCTGTAGGGAGGCTGGGGGCAAAGAGGCAGAGAGGACTGAAGTAGAAACACAGAGCGGCGGCAAACCGCCTGAGAACAGCAAAATATGTGCTTGAGAGTTTCTGTAATAGGGCATTGTTCTTCATTGTCTGCATAAAAAAACAGCTTGAATAAGCAGCAAATTTTGAGACGCTGAAGAAACCAAACTTAGACATCATCCACTGAACACCCACATTAAGGCCCATTTGTCTATGCACATACATAAACACTGCGGGTGACACACAGGTGCTAATGTAGCCTGAGCGTTCCCTCAGCTTTAATAGGCAATGGCTTCCACTGTGAAACACAAATCTGGTGGTGTTCATCATCTGGTACTCCCATCTGTCACACCAAGCTCGCCTCTGAGAGATAACAAGCGCGTGTGCGTGCGCGCACGGGCGCGTGTTTGTATTCACTACGACTTCTCATTATACAGCATAATATACACGTGCACTTTATCCAACAGGATATGAAGGGGACATTATGTGTGCTTGTTTCCATGAGATGAAAACAACAAAATAACAGAAGTGTGTGCCCGAGTGTTTCTCTCACCAGCACCATCCTTTTGGCTAAACCAGCGCTCGGGCAGATCTGATTTATAATTCAGCACTTTACATAATGCGTCCTGCCCCAGTTAAGGGAAATCAGGCCTGATAACCCTTTAAATCTTTAACACACACACACACACACACACACAGACACACACACACACACACACACAGGCTTACTGCAGCCACACACACAGGAGGGGGAAGGAGGGGGAAAACCGCACAGACCTTGGCTGTCATTAGTGGGGACAAACGGTGTGGGAGGTCAGAGTCAGTGATACCTCTGTGGTCTAATCTAAAAATGTCTTGTGCCTTTAAAACGTTTGTTGTGTGGAGTCGTAACAGCTCGTAACAGCTCGCAACAGCGAACAACATCCGATTGTGTACGAGGCTACGTGTTTTCCAGTTTGGTTATCTGTTCCTGATTGGAAACTGAGTCTGCAATAGTTGTCTACAGAGGCCTTTTTTTTTTCGAAATGTAGGACTAGGTGTCGAAATGATCATTTTCCAGCGGCGACAAACATCCATACGACACCTCTGTGGGGTGATAGCTGAACCACAATATTGACTCTGCACATATAAACGTGTTTCAAAGTTGTTTTCAGGGATACTGACCCTAAAGTGGACACAGTCGCTCCAATCGAGGATCAGTGACTCAGACTAGTTTATTCCAGTGAACAACTGCTCTGCCCCTGCACTTGCCCTTTCACTGTCTCCAGTCTAGAGTCGTTGCCTCTAGCATAAATGCTAATCCCGGAACAGATTGCGATATGAAAATAGTTTTGTTTTCCCCCCCTAACAATCTGGCTAGTTCCAGCTTAACAATTTAACCGCTTGTTTCAAACACTGGAAACAGGGAAAACCGATTAGACTTTCCCAGTACAAATAGATTCATGGCATGCGTGTCCATGTTGGGAGTTTTAATTGTCAGCCTGGCGTCTGTCACAGCCTATGAAATGGCTCCACTGCGGTCAGGTTCAATTATAGTAATTATCTTATGGTGTCAATTAATGTGACACCTGATACTCATCCGCGTCTATGAGGGATTATTCAGATGCTGCACTTCTGACAATAATCAATTTTAAAACATGCATTATTAAATATGATGTAACACAAATGGATAAAAGTTATCTCTTAGGCTGTTAGGCTATGCTTTTTGTACTAAAAATGAAAGCATGATGTTGTTAGCATTAAACAATGCCTGTTGCTGTTTATATTGTAATTGGCCGCTAATATGAAATGCACTATGGGTAATAGTGTCCATCACAATAGCCTTGCTCATCAAATAGGAAAACCAGCTCCTCAACAGGAACAGAATGACTAATGTGGTTTAATAAACCGTTGAGGAAAAATAGGTTTACCTTCAGATTTCCCCCTGTGCTCATGGTTAGGGTGAGGTTTCCATTACAACTAATAAAACCTCTAATCCATAATTCTCTTGCTGGTCATGAGCAGGAGTGCCTGCTCCAAGGTTATTAAAGACAAGTGCTAATATTTTTTTTTCATATTTCCCTGATGCTGACACTCCTTTAGAAAGAGCTCGTGTCACTATTTCTCGATTTGCGCTTGCTTAAAGACATTTACAGCATTATGTGCAGTGTGTGAATAGTGAATTTCTACAGCATATGTGAAGACCACCAGTCTTTCAAACTGCAGTATTCCTGTCTAATACTGGAAACATATAAAAGCTCCATCTACATGTGCATAGACACACACACACACGTGCATGTGTTGTACCACATTTTGTGGATGGCTCTGTGAGGCCAAATCCACATATGGGCCCATAATCTGGCCTCTCAAGGTGTTTGGACTTATCTTTAATTCAGATGGGGAACAAGTCTGCCAGCCCCTTGATTGCTTAAATCACATTATCCCTTAACTCTGCATCCTAATGAGTGTCCACCAGGCAAAAGGTGTGTGTGTGTGCGCGAGTATGTGTGTGCGCAAGTGTGTGTATGGATAGAAGGTATGTAGAAAAGGCATATGTCAGTGGTGTCTGTCCCTGGTCTCAGAAGTGTTTCAACGGCAGGTGTTGTGCGTGTGTTTTGACTGCATCAGTGTGCTGCTGGCATGCTTTGAATCTTCATTATGTTTAGCTACAGGGCACAAAAACAATTTGCTACTTCACAAGGTGATGTAGCCTCTAAATGGAATCATTTGGGTGGGCTGGAGGCTTGCCTGCCAAACCTGCTGCTGCGTTCCTCGCCATGGTGAATGGTTTATTGTAAAGTCAGGCTGGTAAAATGCCCTCTGTGTATTTCCTCACTCTGATATGATTGAATACAGCCAACTGAGGATTATACAATCAGCTTCATACTTATTTATTCCTGTGTGTCACGTTCCATTTGACACAAAAACCAAAGGGAAACGGTAAGTAAATGCACATCTATTTCAGCCTCTTCATACCGTTGGATAGCCTAGGCTATGTATGCATACATTATCCACCTATGAAGAATGGCGGTCTGCAGTGGTCGGTGTCAAAAGTGAGGTAAAGAAGGAATGGTGGTGAACTGGTGATGAGGTCATGGGTGGGGACCGGGCTGGACCATGTGGGTCTAATGCAGCGCTTCTCAAATAGTGGGGCGCGCCCCCCTGGGGCACACACCACAGAGCAAGAGATAGGAAGTGCAGTGAACAAACCACCAAGAGACAGCATGAAAAAATACTTAACAGTAATGAAAAGAAAGGCGGAGAGAGATGGAGATAATGAGACATACGAAAGTCTCCCGAAAGCTAAGACGAGGAAATATGACGAAGCATATATAGCGCTTGGCTTCACTGCGACTACAGTGGGAGACGAGGAAAAGACGGTGTGTTTACTGTGTCTAAAATGTTGGCAGGACAGCATGAAGCCAAATAAATGAAGGCGTCACTTAAAGAACATTACACCCCAGTCAAAGTTTTGTTCGGCAAAAACGTGCCGAATATTGGCAACAATCATCCCGCTTTGGTCTATATTTCTTTCTTTTTTTGTTTTCTTTAATATTAATAAGGATACAATGTTATGCAGAGGTGTACTTATAACAATTTCATAGACAAATGATACTAATTATAGTCGGGGGGGGGCAAAATGTTTTCTTCTTCCTAGGGGGGGCGTAACAGAAAATAATTGAGAAGCACTGGTCTGATGCAACAGACCAGCTTCCGAAGCTCAAATTATTGATGGACCAATCGCACGTCTATCATTCTGATTGAAATTACATCTCCTAGTTAAATAAAGGGATATAAATAAAATAAATGTGGATGTTACTTTGACATGTATGACCAAGCTATACATTGTTGTTGCCATGGATGCCCTTTCATGGAAATTATATTCTCAGATGGCCGTGGTCTCTTCCAGCAGGTTCATGTGCCCTGATGCAAAGCAAAAAAAAAAAGGTTTCAGGGATGCTTTGAAGAGCACAAGAAGACATTGCTGGTGTAGCCTTGGCCTTCAATTCACCAAACGAACAAGTCCAAACTGTGGGGGCCAGCTCGCACCTTACAGGATCTGCTGCAGACATCTTGGTACCAGAAACCACAGCACACTTTCAGTGGTCTAGTGGCGTGGATGATTGCTGAGTCAGGCAGGAAGGCATTATGCTATTTCCCTGTCTGCTAGAAGACTAGCATTAGACATGCACACAGCTATGAGGACAGGACAGGCATGAAAGAAACCAAAGGAAGAAGCAGCTGTCATTTGAATTCACTGTTAGCAAGGGTGTATTTTGCACTACTGTTGCACAATGTTTTGTCCTGGAGCAGCTCAAGCAAGTGTAAGAACAAGTTTTAATAAGCTGTACTCAGCAATCCCAGTTACATTTGCACTTGTAAACTTGGAACGAGTAAAGGGACCACATCCCAGGTAGCCCCAGGTAACAATGTTTTATGCAGCACGGCTGTTCAATAGTTTGAACACAGTCCCATCATCCTTTCTTGGGTAGTTAGTGATCATTAGCTGTAGCCTCTCCCATTCCGACATTCACTTAATTCTCATTTCATGCTTTCAAGAACAAGCTTTAATTTCCCCCAAGTCGTCAACCGCAGCTGCCCCCTGGAGAGGTATGTTCAACATTAATGCAATTATTACGCAGGCATATGCCGCAGTTGTTATTTTGGCACTTCGAGGCCCTGTGGGCTAATAGGCCTGTCTGTTTCCCAGATGCTCAAAGAAAAGTTTTTTTTTTTTGTCCGTGCGTATGTGTGTGATCCGACCAAAACGGGACTGTCTCCACACAGCAGGTGTGACCATGGTGCTTTCACGGACCAGGTGTCTTAAAACACTTCTGAATTAATTCTGCCTCGCGGGCATGACTTTGAATGTTCTTTAATTTGTTTGTGACCTCGCTGCATCTTCTCGACGCGCCTGTGTAGGAGACAGAAAAGCTGCTCGACAACCACGAGGACTTTCTCTCACACTTACAGGCACATTAGTCATGTTCTCTCCATCACCGAGATGATGATCAAATAAAGTCCTGTGCCTCTGCCCGTACACTCCAGCTTGTGCATGTTGACAGTAACCTCCCACAGTACACTCCCAGCCCAAGGTGACGCTCTCTCTCTCTCTCTCACACACACACACACACACACACTACCCTGAGGTGACACAGATGACAGCTCAATTCTGGGTGAGTCAGCTTGACTGTGTCCTTGCCGAGACATGAGAAGGAGGCGATGTGCTGTGCACATCGTCTGTGTGTCAGTTGGGAGGGGGCGGTGTTGTATAGGGTGAAGAAGAGGGCATGTGGACGTGAGAGAGAGGGAGTTAGGGAGGGGAGACAGAGGGGGGTGTGAGCAGGTAACTGTGTGTGTTGTTGCATCCTTCAGAAGTCACCAGCAGGTCACAATTCTCACACTACGAGAGTACGTGCAGCCACGCAATAATGGCATTAACCACTGCGCTCGGCGTGATCAGGATCAGGTTTGGACTTGATTAAATCATGATTGTGTCCTGGAGTTTCGCTCTTCTGCTTAAGATAAAACCAAGTAGCAGCACCAACCAATCAAACCCATTGCACATTTTATAGATAGATTATTTTGTCTTCACCTTTCCTTGTTCAGTTCTGCCATAACAAAATATTGTCATTCAAAAATTTACAAGAAAACTGAATATATACTTATTATGTACTGCCCCGCTGTGGCTTGGTGGTGCTTCAATTGCACAGATTGTAACTTTAAAAAATCATTGAAATGTAAGCATAGGTACTGGTAATATCTTCTACGTGTGGCCCGTCGTTGTTCCGACTACAAAATTGATGTGCAATGATGGTAAAAAGAGAAGTGACTCAAAATAATTGCATCTAAAAAAGGATACCTAATTTTTCCATGTTAACAGCTATCATTAGTCCTGTTTTCCATTTCAGTTTTGGAATACAGAAGTCACCTAAATTCACATAATTGGGTCTGACTGCTGAGCACTTTGTGCAAAAGACTTTATTATCACGGTAGATAAAGTTGCAATAACGAAATTCAGATTTCAATTTTCACAATATATAAAGGTATATATATATATATAAGGTGAATTAGGTTAGGGACATTATGCCCTGTGTCTCATGTTGTCTCATGCATCAAGGAGGTTTGTTTTTAAGCTCAGTGGTATCAGGAGGGGCCTCGTCCCATGAGACAGACACACCCGCCTGTGACAACATGAGACATATCATTTAAGTGACAGAAAATATCGCCATTACCAAGAAAGTCAGGCCTATTTTGGGACAATTATCCACCAGGGGGCTTGTTACCAGAAGGGCATTTTCCTCCAAATCCACTGATCAAATGTGAACATTCTTGACAAGTGTAACCTTTCCAAATTGAAGCTATGAGGTCAGTTAATAAGGTTGATCAGACGTCATCTTTTGCTGTAACAGGTTACCCTTGAAGTCATCATGCCCACCCTTCTACCCTTCTTACCCTTTGACAATCAGATTCTACTTTCCAGCGATCACCTGGGGACACTGGACACAGGACATGCTAGACACTGGCGATGATAATGACAATGAACATCAGCAGCTCTCACTGTCCAACCTTTTAAGCTTTGTTTTACACACAGAAGACAGTGTCTGTTGCCTCGAGAGTGACAGAGATTTGCATATTTCCCGCCTCAAAAGCTTCACGTCAACATGATTAGTTTTTCACTCGCTGTAATGTGACAACACCATATGCTAAATGTGCTAACACGGTCCAAATGAGTGAAGCACTTTTGCTCTGTCATTTTTGGGGGATTTTTCTCTTTTTCTTGATGCAGTTGCATGAGCACGGCAGGAATGTTCTTTCAAATGTCTTTATTTTGCCGGTTTGATTCACACGTCCATGAAAACCGTGAGGAAGTAGCGCTGTAGCATCCGAATACAGAATGACTATTCTGTATGTATTCTATGTGTAAGATTCAACCCATGCTCAATTTGAAACATTAATCAGACGGACAGAAACCTTGTTGTCAGTGAGAATGACTTTCAGCTCTGCGGCACTGCAGAGAAGACAACTGAGTCACCTCGCCGCTTAGGTTCAAACAGAACTCTATTATCATGTAGCTGCATGCATCTGTTCCTTTAAGGGATTTATTTTGACAAGATATATTTTTTGGAAGTCGCAATAGGGTCTTATCTCTCTAGTGGTTGACGTGTGAAAAGTGAATAAATGTGCACGTGAGATGCGTATGATGTCAGTGTGAGGAACAAGATCAGCTCAGAAACTTTCACGCACATCAGCACAAGCTTTGCTTCACAGTTTAGAGCTTTGTAAGCAGTCCTGTCTCAACTATTATCATTTGCAGAATTAGCTGGAGAAATGGAAAAAACCCTGAAAGTAAAAGAAAAGTCGTGGGTGACTTCAATAAGTTTTGCCACTGGCAGCAATTCTCTATCCAGGTACTATTGCAAGGACATTGATATCCCCAAATGCACGATCCCCCGCAGAAAAAGGAGGCCCTTGAATCGTCCTTTTGCATTTCATGAATAAACACACATCATTAGCTTCTACTTCTTCTTCATAAGCATTATTTTATGTAAAGAAATTTCTTCTCTTTCAACAATTTTCTGCCAGCATTTTAATTTGTTTGATTTAAACTGAAAGCTCTTTTAATGTAAAAATACATCACCTGGAAGCTTCCTCACAAAGTATCCCATACAACTTTAGCTGTAAGCTATCATCCGAACCCTGTTTTTTTTCTTCTGCCTTTGCTAGCAGTTGCAAGGAAGTAAAGAGGAAAGGGGCTAGAAGGAACTAAGTAACTAATCCATGACCCTTTACCTAAGGCAGCATTTGGTCACCTGTGTATTTATCCTGCTCGCATATGCCTGATGGGGCAACAGAGACTGCAGAGGACTTTGTAGTGAAGGGGCATTTTGGAAACTGACACCTGAGGGTAAAAAAAGCAAATAATAAAAGGCAAAAGCAACATGCTGATAGTTAATGACTTGGAGGCATGCAGATATATGATCCCAATATAGATTATGAAGTAAGAGGTTAAAGCAGCATTAACTGCGTGTTATAAAAGGTGTGGGTCTGTAACAGAAAAGTTATTCTTTGGTTTATCGTCCACTCAGCGAGCATGGATTGGCAAATGCAAAACCACTGTCGGATCCATTTTAATGGAACACTATCAAAAACAAGCACCAAATGCATCAAGGGATAAAAAAATACACAATCTGCCATTCCAAAGTGATTCTAAAGAGCTGTTAACTGCAGCCTCAAGAGTCACAAATGAATAAATGCTCCGTGAACCCAATTTGAGGTGCACCTGGCATCTATTAGAGATGGTTGTCTTGATAGTGATGTGCTTGGATGATCATTATAGAAGCCAAGTGAGAAGACTTGGCAATTGGTCCCATTAAACAGAACCATGACAAAAAGGGCGGTGAAATCTGTGATAGAGAGAACGCTGCAAAGTGTCTGTGATTTTATTACATTGCTGCACCACCTGCGAGCTGAAATGAAAGTAAAGCTGACACAAACCAAAGCCATTAGTGCTCATTCAAACAAGCCCTCTCTTCCTTGGCTGCGTTTTGGGTTGTTTTTTTTTTTAGTGAGGTGCACTTTTGTTTTTTGCAAGCAAGAGATTGAAGCGAAAGAAGAAAATGTTCAAAGTGTATTCGAAAATGCAGTCTTTTCCAACACAAAAACACAGATCTGGTTTAAAAGGTTTGAAATTCATGTCACGCCAGAACATCCATTCGCCTCGCAGGAAGTGTGCATCAAATCAAGTCACCACTCAAAGTAACGTGGTCGTTGTTGGCACAGGGAGACATCCAATCCCAGATAGATCTGATCCAGAAAGGCCCAGGTTGGACATTAACCCAGAACCTCCTTATTTGAGGCGTAGCTCTAACCTGATGGCCTGCGGGGTCAAGGGTTTCAATGATGTAGAGGCAGCTCCATTAAACACTAAGTCAGTGATGGAAATGGGAGGACTAGGTTAGCATGATTAGCATTAGGCAGGTTCAAATAAGGAAAAGTAAATAAAATGAGGATCTACTGTGAAGAGAAAGGCCGCAGGAGTGATTGTATTAGTTTTGAGTGCTGTGCAGACCCAAACACCAGTTGGCTTAATGAGGGTAAGTCGTCCAACTAAGGTAAAGCCGGTCCTGCGAGACCATCGTCATCCTCACAAAACAGTCTGGGAGTCGCTCATTTTGCTCTGATATCCTGTTGAGAGAGGCAGAGCTCCAGACATGAAGTGGAATCACATTACAGGACATCCTCATGTCTTGCGGCCTTCAGTGATGGCAGCGAATATGTGCTTCAAAGTACATGAACTCAATACACAGGGGCTTCGGCTGCAAAATAGTGAAAAAAGAAGATGGGGAGATAACACCCAGCAAAGGGATGGGACATGAATTTCAAACCCAACTGGAATGTTTCATCATGCTTGGAATATAAATTAGCTGCAAGCGTGTCCGCAAATCCTCGCTGATAGAATTCTTCTGCTTCCGTTTTGATGAAGACTAAATTGGCGGTTGGGATGATGGAATCTGCTCCCTCCGCACGTCAGGCAAATATCACGCTTCATTATCCTTCAAGGGAGAGGAAAGTCTAGTCTTCCTCTGACCCAAACAGCGTAATTATTTTTATTTATTTCAGTGACTGATTGTTTGAATGTATCGAACGCAAGCCAGGCTTTCGAGGGTCCATCAGTGTGAAAACCCGAGCTTTGGGAAGCACATGTTCAGCTGTGTTGGGTTCCATTTAGGATGATCTCTGATCCTCCACACCTCGCCGAGCTACTGCTCTTCGACTACAATGATTCTATCTGAATTCAACAGTTATCACACAAACTTTCTGATTCATGTGCTTTTCATCAGGCACCTTGAAAGCCACTTAAGTTCCACATGATATAAATCAAAGTCTTATTAAAAAAGTAGTTTTAACAACTATATTTTATGTCTAGACATGGCAGTTCAGAGGTGCCCTTGTCATCATATTAGAACCTTAGCTTCAGATTCTAATGTATTCCCCTTTAAATTTGAAATGTGATTGAAATTCTGGGGCATTGCAAGAGTAAAAGACCATAACTGGCTGTAATAGAGGCACCAAGAGGCACAGGAGTAAACTTATAAGTGTTTGCACGCAGAGAGACTGACACTAATATAATCTAATTAGGCCTCAGCGCGAGGCAACCTGCTGCGAGCTGCAGTGGCATGATGGGAATGGTTTTAAAACAGAGCAACAGAGAGGATAGCCGTTCCTTCGGAGGACCGGCGCACCTTTTGCAGGGGCCGTAATCTTTGTGACAAGCGAGTGTGGCGCCGCGAGATTTCACTCCCCGCTACCTCGTTCACAGAGGAAATGTGCAAAGAACGAGGACAGCGGGGCGAGCTTATCCAGAAACTCGCGATTGGAGACGTGTATCTCCACAGATGACTGGTGGGTTTGAGGTCTTTAATGCCACAGTCTGCTTGGCCTTTGAAGCCCAGGCTTCTTCGTCTGCATCTAAATTACTTTATTAACATGAAAACAAATCCAAAAACAACATTTTCTGTGGCATAAACATGGCAGATGGATGGAGCTCCCTTATTCCTTTGAATAATGTCCTTTAAATGTAGTTTTGTTGTGTCAATGCCTCTCTTTCCATCTCCTCTCACTCCATCAGTCTTCTCCTTTGTGCTGAGGCACTGAGAACGGCGCCCACTCACTTTCACCTTGCGTTGCCTCAAATCTTCTATATCTGTTGGAATTATCTCTGCCTTCAAGTCCCTCGCTTCAGTCAGTTGCCGCTTAATGCAAAGTGTTGACCGTTTGAAGGCAGTGGCTTTGATGGGTCACAGGGGGTTACAGTCGAGCAGCGGTGAATCTTTTAGTCGTCCGAAAGATTAAACTTTTGGAAGTGAGAAAAAATAACCCTTCTACTGAACAAAACAATGTGGGCTCAGGACATGTTATTAGAATCTGTAACCGTGCTATAGCGCTAATGAGAAAAGATGCTAGACTGAGCTAGAACGATTAAAATGAACAAGGACACCACCTTGTCCCTTCATCAAGCACCAGATTTGTTTTAAAGACTAACCTCAAAGTCCTCGAAAAAGAGAGAGAGTGGGAGAGAGAGATTAACCTCTGATAAACTCATTTATCCTGCATGCAGCTGCTGCCACCGAGTTTTAGCAAGAGGAGGCGTTTAAACATTCCAGACACAAAGAGAGTGAGAAAGAGACAGAGGCAGGTGGGGGTGGGGACAGGGGGGCACCTGCTGAATCATTTCAGACCACATATTCCTGTCACACCAGCTCCTGTCATCAGGGACCACAAGACACAAGACCTGAAGCTGAGCTGTAATTTGCTGTCTGGCTGTCTGCTTAGACAGGATATCAGAGGACAGCCACGTCCTCCCAGACTGTTTATGAAGTACAGCGGATGGCTCTTAGGACGGAGCATTAGATGAGAAGCGACTTGTCTCTTGAAGTGTGAGACCTTCATTTGAACTCAGGGGGCCATGGAGAGATGTCTTGCATATGATTCCTGGATGTCCCAGTTATTAGAAAGACTCTTCGGGAGAAATTTGACAGCAAAGAGCAAGCCGGTGTTGCCATTGTGATTCTTTAAAAAAAGGCAGTCAGGGTGGGTCGCTGAACGAAGACTGAAAGACTATTACTGAAATGAAAGTTGGTGCTGCAACTGACTGTGAGCTAGCAGCACTCAGCTAATAGTGGGTATAAAATGATCATCTGTGTTGTTTCTGTCTCTTCACCTATAACTACATTTTGTTGGCTATAGCACTTCTTGTGATCTCCACATGCTTAAAAATTACTGTCATGCACCTTTGGCTGCTAGTTACTATTTAGGCAACCGTTTCTCCAAATCATAGACCTCAAGGACAACATGAATGCTGCAGTAACATTTGATGAAAATGAAACAAACTTATAAAAAGCAAAGTCTTAGTGCTGCTAATTTGTTGACCTTGAACAAACTGCATTGCTAGAAGAGTATTTTGGTAAAGTTCAGTGGTTAATTCTTGCACTCTGCTGTAAGATGCTTTAATGCATCTTAAACTAACCAAAGTCAAAGAGTGGGTGTAACATGCTGGTTGGTTGAGCTCCTAGCAATGGGGGGAACTAGTAGCAACTCAGTAGAATTAGAACAAAGAGACAAAGACAGCACATTAAATAATTAATGTGTGTATCTGACAGTCTGCTCATTATTAAATCTCACTGTCCTTTATTCTCCCATCTTGAGAAGTTCACTTGAGAAGCTGAGGTACTAAAATGACATGGATGACACACTGATCGATACGATATTTTAGCATAAATGTCATTCAAAAACTGACCTACAAACCTAACAAACCTTGACCACTCATCAAAAACAACAGCCAAAATGATCATAAATGTAACATTCTATGCACTATTGTGTTGGTAACGTTCTTTATAAATCAGATCTAGGCTCTAGAGCCTTCAGCGGCCTTCACTTTATGTATTACTTTGTTTCATGCTCTTGTGTTTTTACTTTCTCTTTGTTTTATATTTTTCTGTATCTATTTATTTTTTTATACTATATATTGTTTGTTATTGTTGTGAGGTCATCTTGAGTGTTCAGAAAGGTTGCTATAAATAAAAGGGTTTATTATTATTTGATACAGCTCTTCATTCCTTCTAGGGTCACTATTTTATTTTACGAAAGGTAAAATAAAATAGTGCTTCAATTCGTGCTTCTCATTTTGCCTTTTCTCTTATTTCAGACTTCACTTCCTGCTTGTGTTTTTCCCTCCAGTTTTGATTGTTTGCCCCGCTCTCATGAGATTCACCTGCATCTCATTGTCATCCCCCGTTGAGTGTGTGTTTCTCCTCCTCTCTGTCTACGTTTGCGCCCAAAGTGTCAAACAATCAACAAATCAACCTACTCTTCGTGATCTGTTATTATGGCCTGCTTTTATTGCCTGTATCACTTACCAAAACACACCTGTGCAAGTAAACCACCTTTGCCTGAAACCCAAACTGTTTCTCCAAACTTCTGTGTGGAGTACCAGTCAAAGCAGAATTATTAATATCACACATTTCAACCTGGCAATAAATTCTCATACTCACTCATCTCACTCTAAGAGTGTGTAAATACTGCAGGTTTTGTTGCAAAAAAAGAGGAAAAATGTAAGTATTAAAAGGTTTGCACATGGCTCAGCAGGCATTACTGAGTAATTGTGCAGAGCTAGCTACCAGACACCCAGTTAAATGCTCCCCCTGTAGCCAACCACAATCATGCATTCCCACAAATCAGTGCTAATTTACAATAATCATAACAGAAATATGGATGCTTTCTAGAAAACACAAGTAGTGCTGCGCATGAATAACTCAATAGCAAATATATTATTAAATCTATGTGTGTACTTTGGCAAGTATGGTTGTCATTTCAGGTCACCATAACTAGCAACAATACCAAACTGAATTTGAGTGTTTGTCTGCAATAACCTTGTTATATACACAAACACAATAACATGAAACTATTTTACCCTGAAATGACCAAACAAATAATTTTATTTTTCTTAGAAGAAACCAATTATATGAGAAGACAAAACAGAATTAATGAGGTGACACTCCATTATCTGGACTAGTTAACATTATCTATCCTAACATCTACATTATCCTTTATTATTTCAACAAACTCAACCCCCTGAGATGTACAGGACTGACCCAGAGTGGGAAATTAGCACCAAAACGGCTCCCATCTCCCCACAAATGAAAGGTTCTGTGTTGTGTGCAATCTCAATGTATTTATTTTATTCTGATGATGCAGCACTTGTCGGAGAGTATTGCTTGATTAGAAATGAACATTTGTTTAAGGCTGCACTTGCACATCCAAGCGCATGTACAACTTCCACACTCATTTCCTGGTTTCATGGCGCACAGTCACTGCCGCCTGAGTCAGTCGAATCTCTTTGAATTTAAGAGGATAAGGATTTCTATCTCTTATTTCTCACTGATAGTGAACTTTTGTAGGTTTTGAAAGGATAGATTCAGTGAGACAGGAGCATTCTGGTGGCATTTGGACCAAAATAATGCCCATTTTTTTCTTCAGATTTAAAGTAAAGTTGTTTTTCTAAGTTGTTTCTATGTAGCTTTTTGAATCATCCCTCAGGATATCCCCCGCCTTTCCCTCAAAGTGTTGACTGCCTTAGAAATGTGGTTTTTAAACTTCTGCTCTTCAGGAAAAGCAGAGAACTATGCCTCCTTATCAGGCTTATCTGCCTAAAACTATTGCACTAGTGAGAAGTGGAATTTAAACACCTTGCCTCCTTGAAATAATAAGCTAGGAGGAGTTTCCTGAGATACCACTCTATGTAATCAGAGAACTGGAGTTACATTGCTCACAACATTGACCTGAAATCCCAAATTACGCCATACTCAGCAATGTCAATTTTTCAAGGTTTACAGAGTGGATAAACACAAGGGGATGGTTACCCAGCACCCAACTGGATAAATAAATCCTAGCAAACGTATGAGGGGAAGCCCAGGTGGGTGTCCTGCATATTTCCTCATTAGAGACCACTAAAGAGAGCCCACGAGGTAGACATGCCCATTGTCGAACAGGCTCTCAAATCCTTCAGGGCTACAGGCCCTTGCTCTCATAACAATCTGATGTATTCTGTTTCCCGGGTAGGGCTTCTCAAAAATCTCAATCTCTCCAGGTTCATGGGTAAAGTGTGCACCAAGCAGAGATAATTCAGACTATGTTTCTCAGTGGTGGTAAAAGGCGGGGGATAGAGGGCCATCGACTCGATAGGGACACAGCAATAAGCTGGGTTTATCCCTTTTGGCATATATGATGGGTAGGGACAAGGAATACCCTGTCAAACCCTGGGGAAAACTGCTAGCAGGAGGAATGTACTGGCAGAGCCTGAATTTAACCCACCTGCTTAGCTGTGGATAAGGCCAAAAGCAAAGCAGTCTTAAGTGACAGCTATTTTATGTCACTTTCAGGCAGGATACCGTCATTGCAAAGGGATGGAAGCAGTGATGTCAGACGTAATAGGGCCACCCACCAATGAACAGCTCTCATTCTCAGCAGGCCTAACAGGACCACAGCTACACATAAGGCTGAGACATGCTTTGAATGATACAATGCCATGAGAGGAACTTAAAAAAGAAAATCTATGTGTATGTCCATCACCGTGGACCTGAAAAAGATTCTGTCCAGGAATTATTTCCACTGTGACTGGATCAGACAAGTCTTTGCATATTATATTCTGAAATCTAGATTGGTGAAATGGGTTAAGAGGATGGCTGGGTCTCCCACTGACAGAGGTCATGTGTGTAAACAGATGAGATAATCATCTACATAGGAATCACTCCTCAGACTAGAGTCTCTCAGAGGGTTGACAGCTTCCTCCAGACAATATAACCATTGAGTGTGTCACATCTCTGCTCAGCAAGCTTACCTAAAGGCCCCGTGTCAACTACTGAGGGCACTTCCCCATAGGCTGGGATACCGAATGGACTAAGAAAGAAAACTAAACATGTTCTGTTGCATTCCTTCTTCAGAGTTATTTTCTCTCAGACAAGAATGATACTGCAGCCGATTACTAAAGCCCAAATTGCACTGACGGATGGAACTAATAGATGAAAGAGTCCCCCCACCCCGGTGCAGAGTTCATCTGCTTGCCAGAGCAGAAAGCGCCACGGTTCTCCAACTTACCATGTCAGACAAACCTCTCTCGCCGACCGCCGCTGAACTCGGCGCTCAATCACACTTTGTGAAGATGCTTTCAGCTGAGGCGAAGGAATAGACAGAAGATGTCGAGGAGGGAAAGGGGAAGAGGGAAAGGGAGAACCACGAGGGAAATCATCTCTGTAGACAGATAAAAATTCAGTGAAGCAATTGATACACTCCTCTGTTTGGCTCGGACGAGATCTAAGGGACCATGAAAAGCTGTCTGAAGGAGAACTAGCCCTCCTTCATCGCCGTCTGCACCACTTTGTGCAGTTGCTTGATGTGTTCAGCTTTACAGACTGACAGCAGCATATTGGGCATTTTGCAGGCGTCCACGACAACCTCTTCAATTTTTTTTGTTTATAACGCCAAGGTTGATTGGACGTCTATAACGGTACTGCTGCAGCATTCACATACAGCACTTCCTGCTTCAACAACATGGAGAAAAGAGCCCATTTTTATCTGGGTCTGAGCAGTTTTCTGCAGCTTTGCTGAGTCAACTGTGTCTAATGAGGTTAAGGATTTCCAGCCTGTCCATCACGGCTGCAAGAGCGCTGCCGATCACGTAATCTTCAGTTTGGCATGTTTGGAGTCATCCTCCCTAAAAGGAAGTTATTGGGGTGAAGACTTCACATAGGCTTTATCAGTGCTCTGTACTGTTGTTGTTAAGCTCCCTGTAGGATCCATGCGGCTTTATTTTGTTGCTGGGCCCCGTCTTATGTGCGGAACAATTGGACTGTGGCTTTAAGCGAAACAATGTCACTTGCCCCGGTGATAACAATGCGGCTGTTGCTGGTTAAAACGCCCAGATGAACACCGTCGCTGCTGCAGAGGGCGGACACGCTCAATGGGTCGTGAACTGGAACACTCATTTACATGCAAATCCAAAAAAAATATATAAATATGCTGAAAATGCTGAGTAAACACATTAAAGGCCTTCATTTACACATTGCTGAGGAAGTTGACAGTATCCAAACATGATTAGAAGCCTCCGTGACAAGTGTCGAACTGAGAATATTGGGGTTTTCGGAGGGGAGATTGCTTTTTCTAAAGCCGGCTTTGACATGTTAACCAACAAAATCCAGCTGAAACCAGAGAATGCTAACAGAGTGTGGGTGAAGGGAAAAGAAGACTCACGTGTGAAAGCCCAAGACAAGAAACGTCAAAAAAATTAAAGAGCAGAGCATGGTTACTAAATCAGTACTTTATGAGAAAGTGCTGATGGTGATTTTTATGTTGTTACAAGATACATGTTTACAAATCAATGCCATGACTGGAACATGAGACATTTGGGAATGCTGCTTTCATTTGAGGTCACTAATGTAAAACGGAGCTTAACAAGACACCCAAAACTTCTTCAGAGATACTTCAGCATCTCAACAGGAAGAAGGTGGTTCTTTGAGAGGACAAAATTGGAACTTTTAGTAGCGTAGGTGCCATGTGTGGCTGGCAAAACCATGCAAAAGGCAGTGGAAGCATCACTCTTCCATCAAAGTCAGTATTCAAATAGGTGCTAATTACAAAATTCTGAAGGAAGATCTCTTTACGATAGCACTACTTTTATTATAGTATAGTCAAAGTAGTTGTTTAACTTGTGTGTGTGTGTTGTCTGTAAAACTCAAGCACAAACAGCAGCGCTGAGGGTGCCTTGGTGAGATTTAATGACACCGCAGGGGAGGGGGGATGTGACAATTTGTGAGAAGGTGTCTCTAGGCCGGACAGCTTTGGACCCCTTGAGACAACCTAGATTAGTCTATCCTTCATTTCTACAGCCAGGAGAAAGGAGAGGATAATTGCTCTGCTCTCATGGCGGCTTCAAATTGCTCTGAGAGGTGGCAGATAGTTATGAAGCCAAGAGTAAATAACCACCTTGGCAGTGACAAAAGCCTGGAACAAAGGCTCATGCACTTTTCTCCTCTGTGTTTATCTTTCACTAATCTACAACTGACTCACTTATGTGCTATCTTAGTTGACATCTAAAGTGCGATTTTACTTTCAGACACAAATTCACTAAAATATTTTATTCCAAAGTCACGTTTAACATCTCTGCAGCCAAAACAGGCTATGCATTTAAGCAGTACCTTACTGTAGCACTTCACTTTTGCATAATGGTGCAATATACTCAAGTGAAGAAAAGTGCTCTCTGGCTTCCATAACATTTGAAATAGAAGTGGAGAAATATTAGATTTTCCCCACCAGCCCAAATTAATTCACGATAATTATTTTTGCATTCTAATCTTCTCCATCCAGACCAATGCGTACCAAATCGCAGGTCCAGGTGTTCTTTTTTGTTTCATCTTGCTAAAGCTACATCAGTCTGGCCTGGCAGTCAATCAAGTTCCAATACCTAGAAAAAAATTACCTGGACCAACCATAGGCCGGGCTGCTGGTGACAACAAAGCCAACCAGGGACTGTGCCGTATTGAGCCTATAAAATAAAGGCTGCTGCGGCAAAACGGTTATGCCTGTGCTAAAAATACAACCGTAAGTGCAGATGTAGCCTTGATAACAATGACCGAAGGAGAAGAATGTAGACTGTGTGGTGTTTGTCATGGTTACGGCAGTGGCATATCACGTGCCAACCGCTCAGGATGCTGGGAGGTTTTCAGTTAGCCCGCCAGAACGTACGGTATGTTGCGTGTGCCTCATGTCTGAGCTATAATAAAGCACCATCGTTCCTTACCGAGACTCTTTATTGTATCACGCACATCTACAAAGAACAATGTGTACAAGAGTTTCCCGGAGGAAAAGACAACTAATCCATTGTGCTAGTCACACAAATGCAAATGGAAATACAAGTCATGTCAGGCATTAACAAACATGTAATATACAGTATAACCATGGCTTGGTCTTACCAAGAAGCCCCTCATTGCATATTTTTAATCGAACAATACACACAAGCCTTCCAACACAGTCCCCAGCAAAGGAAAGCACAGCAGCTGCTGTTTTACTGTGAAGAAGGATGGTACAGAAGAAGGGCAGTGCACAATCAGCACAATGTAAAAGGTCATGAGAAGAAGGGGTTGTTAGCATGTGCTAATGTCATCAGGAGGATTTCAACAAAAAAAATGGCAAATTTGACCAGCATGTTTGTATAAAATGCTGTAAAATGTCCTGTCCTTTAGTGTAACGATCCTTTCTTATTACACAAGCTAATTGAATGCAAGCATATGGGTTTTACATCACAAATTAAGCCAGCTGAATCTAAAAAAAGCACAGTGAGTATTCAGAAAACGTCTTTTTTCTTTTTTTTTCTTTCTTCTAAATCGTTGAGAGCACTGAGGGCAGCTCTAAATGATTTTTTATTAATCTTTTGCATATCATCGTGTCATAGTGAATCATAACCTTGGCTGCACAGAATAAATGTGTTGTATAATGACTAATTTAAGGATTCAAATATACTTTAATATTGATTTATTGATTATTTTACGTTTTATTTTGCCAATACCTCTGCCAATATCAAGATCAACAGATGTTAATACCTCAAAGTATTTAAGTTTTACTTTGCATTAATTCCAATGTTCAAATAAACCATTGCTCTGCAGAGCTACAAAAAGAATTTGTTTTGTTTTTCCACTTTAATAAACACATTCATTCTGCTAGGTTGAAACAGACTATATTATTCTCTAAATATTGTAGTACAAACATAATTTTGAAGTTGACTATCATGCATCAATAATATAAAATTAATTAAAAAACATTTATTTTTTCATTTCTTCATTTTTGTTTTATTTTTATTTTTTAAAACATGGCACAAAGAGAGCTTTGAGGAGGTAACTTCTTCAGTGTCTTCATGTGAAATTTATTCCGTTTACCGGCATTGTATCAACGAGTACACACTGAAAGCGGAGTCTCCGGGTTGGTGCAGCTGTGCCCACTTTCCTTCCAAAAATCGTTCTTTTTCTCTTGTGTGTTTTATTTTGTGCTACTTAACAAAAAACTTGTGCAGGGGTACCGAATGCACGACAATGATCTATCATAGTCGCACTATGTTTTGCAAACATCCCAAACACACATGCCCTTGTGTTATTGGAAGTGCTAGAGCACAGACTATTTAGCGAGTGAACACGTGATGGATGCCGCCATGCTGACAGGAGGAGTAATTACGCTTTTTCCCATGGTTCCCAGTGTGTGTGTTGGGTGGATGGGGGGGGGGGGGCAGCCATCACTCTCTGTTACACCCCTCTATTGTGGCAACTTTCCATTTTGTTAGCAAATTAAATGCTTTTCCACCTGAGTACTCCCAAGGAATACTGAGAGGTGTGATGGTGTAAGTGAGAGGAAAGTGTCAAAGGTCATGTGAGAGCAAGGCTGTATTTTTATGCAGTTTTATGCCATCGGTGTGCTTTCATACCAGCCTTATGTGAAATCTACGAGATCTGAGTGGGAAAAATTGTAAGTTTCTATAGGCGGTGGTCATGACGGATTAGTCAAGAGCTTCAAGAAAATAAACCCAAACCCGGATACATTTATCTTTGGCAAACCAAGAGTGTCTTTGAGATGTTTTTCTGTTTTGAAACTTTGCTTGACAACAGAAATATGAAAGCAGGGAACAATGGGCCCAGTGTCTGCAGAGAGAGAGGAAAAAAACAAAACAAAACAAAAAACCCTGTCCGTGTTTGTCACACTGCAATTACTGACAAAGTCTGATGTTTTGGAGAATGCAGATCGTGTTGGAACATTTGGTGTATTACTGAAATTATGTAATAGATATGTTCCTCTACATTAATAACACTATATGAAAAGATGCTTATAAAGTCCTGATGTGCCATCCCAGCACAATTTGCCTATTCACACTTCCTTTACCTGGATCCTGAAGGCATCATGAATAATGATTGGCGGGAGTCATTATCGATATCAATCATCATTTGCCACAGCACATTACGACTGCGTGTAGAATCAAGCCTCTGGCCAAGGTCAAAATTATGAAATCATTATGATCTTTTCCATCTAAATGACAAGACTAATCACTGTGCCCTGTAATGATTGTGTGGTGTGCGCCCTCAATGATATGAGAGCGTGCTAGCACACATGTGAGCAAACTCACACTTGTACAGTGATTAATCCTTGCTGTTAGCAGTTAATAAGAGCAATTTGGTCGCACACGATGGATTCCACTTCTGCAGGTTAAATGGCATTATGATTTCATTATCCAACTTGTTTCTCCAAAGCTTGTCATGGGGACCAAAGGAGCCATGGAGGTCAAAGAAAACTTGTGAGTCTCTGTGGCTATATTTAGCCGTGCGACTTTTGTTGCCCCTCGACTGTTGGCCAAAGACAAGTTTGTCCAGATCTCTTTGCTCATTTTTTTCTTTCTCATTTCTTCTTTCTCTGCTCTACGAACCAACTAAATCCATGTGATTCAGGGAGGCCTAGTTCGAGAACATGAACAGTAGAATACATTTCACTCTGAATGCCTCATTTAGGTCTATTTTTGAGACACTGGGTGCCTTTATTATTTGAAATAGGAACTGTGAGAGAATAAAAGGAGAGGGTGGCAAATGGAAATCTAATTTAATATGAATTACCTTTCAGAAGAGGCTGAATTGTACTCAACAATATATATAGTTCAAAAATATTTTGAATGATCTGCTTCTGATCATTCGCATTTTTCCCCTTGTTTGTCTCCTGAGGTCAATATCAAAGTTCTCATCTAATCATCACATTTGGTCCTGCTCAAGGTTTCTTCCTGTTAAAGGGGAGTTTTTCCTGCCACTGTTGCTTGTCTGGGGTCAGGCCCTGGGATTCTGAAAAGCGCCTTGAAACAATTTTGATTGTAAAAGACGCTATATAAATAAAGATTGATTGATTGATTGATTGATTGATTGATCAATGTATCTATTAGCAAGATACAATATTTGGACCAGCATGTCTCGCAGTGTCACTCAAGATGGTACATGGGTCAAGGAATGGCATGAATTTACCTTGACAACAAGTAGTTCCACATGTATTATGAGGAGGCGGCATCTCTCGATACGCGCAAGGACAACTGTTGCGCAGCGGCTGCCCGCGGATTACCAGGAGAGGGCGGCCATCTTCCCTAACCCTAACCCTAACCAGGAGAGGGCGGCCATCTTCCCGAACCCTAACCAGGAGAGGGCGGCCATCTTCCCTAACCCTAACCAGGAGAGGGCGGCCATCTTCCGCACCTACTGCCGCGACAAGATAACCGCGCCCAGCCACATCACCAGCATGGATGAGATCCCTCCGACTTTTAATATCCCTTTGACCCACAAAGTGGAGAAAAAGGGACCAGCGCGGTGGCGATACGCACAACGGGGCACGAGAAGTCGTCGTTCACCGTGGTTCTCGGCTGCCACGGAAACGGACAGAGCGCTGGATGGCGGAAGGCGAACACTCCTTCACAAAGACTATGAGGCAGCGGCGGGCAGGTTATGCTACCATATGCGGGTGGATTGTAGACACATGGGCTATGATACCGTCTTCATGTATTGGAAGAGCTTTCACAAAATCATCGCTGAAGCGGAACCGGTCGGTGAGTCCGATTCAGATGATTAAGAAGAGGAATTCGGGATGTTGGACATTGAAATAGTGCAGCTGTTTAATTCAGATACAGAAGATGAAAACTTTGATGGTTTTGTGGCGGAAGAATGAATATTTTGTTCAATAAATGTGTCGAAACTCAACTGTTTTACTTCTGTTGTCATTTTTTACTGTATGTTTCAGCATGCGCCTAATAATATGGTGCGCCTTATGTATGTTTTAAATACAGATATAGCACCCATAACTGAGACTGCACCTTTTAATACAGTGTGACTTATGGTCATGAAAATATGTTATGTGAATTCGTGTGAATTCTTCGGGTTGCTACTAGAAGTCATCAGGAATTACCATGCAGTTTAAACCTCCACAAAATGATCATAACTCCATCTTGAAGTACTGGACTTAAAGAGGGAGCTAACTTTCTTTGCTCGATGTTCCACAAGCCTAGCAAACTCATCTTTAAAGGTTTGCTTCTGAAAATACACAGTTTATGTAGTCAAGTCATTACAAGTCTACTTTATATACTTTTGTACGATAGCTTTGTTCTCTTTGTATCTTTCCTTTGTTATCTAGTTATTTTCACTTTTCATTCAGCACTTTAAGCTTTTCATTACAACACTTTCCAAGAAGAGTAGTGATTCATCCATTGGTCCATTGGCTTCTTGGGCTTTTTTGTCTGAATTACATGCACTTGAGTGACTCTTTATACCTCTGGTTCGTTAATATCAAACATCGCAGGATCTGGATTTTCAGGCCACTCGTGTTTAGAACTGAGGAGGAAATGTGGTATTGAAAGTCAGCTCTCATTGTTCCAAAATGGTCTTCCATGGTCTGTCCTCTTGAGACAAGTTCAACTGGACTCAGAGTGGTGTTGATTTAGCTCCACCTTGATATTTGAAGCTGCTACAGGCTTGCTGTGAACCTGCAACAAATGTCTTGAATCTGGTGTGTTCATTGTTCAAATACTTTAGGACGGCAATGCTATCATTCTCAGAGACGTGTCCATCTGAAGTCAATTCCATATGGTGGAGAGTTTAAGGGTGCAAACCCTTGTCTTTGGTGGTTTGAGCTTCACCAGTTTAAAAGTGCATCATTAAGTAACTTGTCATTCCATAGGCATCTTCGCTCGTGTCAACGAAGTAATGAAGATGACCAAAGACTGACTCACCAATCTCTTTCAACTTGACACAACCGTCAAATTTCTACAGTTGTGGCATGATTGAGATCCACTTCTGCCGACATAAAACATGCCGGACTCTTTGGCGGCCAATATTAATTGAACAAGAAAGCCTAACAGAGCAAAAGTATAACTAGCCAGGGAAAACATGCCTCTTCTAGTGTGTGTTCTATCATTAAGGTGGATCATTAACCTAAACTGATCTGATTCTGTGCACCACTGAATGCCCAACACTCTCTCCATTGGCAGGTGTCCTCACCTAAGTTGAAATGAAGGGCAATGGAGTTAACCACTTGCAGCACCTCCATTGCCTTGGGAATGTTTGCTCCTATGAGAAGCCCAACCTCCACTTGAAGAATGGAAACTCTTAACAACTTTATGTGGGGCCAACTATCAATATCTTCTTGGTGGGGAACATTGTTCTCAGCTACAGGGATGTTTATTTTTAGTGAATGCACCTCTACAAGTTCAACAAACTGGATTCCTTGAAACTGCAAATTTCCAGACCAGACAAAATGTGGTGTTCATGACCAATTCAGTCCTGGTTGTTCACAATGAAATGCTTACATTGCATTCCTTCATGTTCAGTTCATCACTGACAAAAGTAGCTGAGCTACCTGGATCCACAAATGCATATATTCTAACCATTGTGGTTCCTTTTTGTGCCTTGAACGATTGAAAGAACACAATTCTCGATACCGGCCCCTGCAATATCAAAGGTTTTTGTAGCTTGTAAAAGGGTACTTGAAACAAAATTGCCTTTTGTGTTGAGTCCTCATTAGAAATGTGCAATAGTGTAGGATGAAGTCCAGAGCCTTCTTGATACTGAAGGTCCTGTGTGCAGCCATAACCATGCTTTAAGCATGCAAAACACACATATTCAATTGATTAGTTGTTGCTGGAGCATCTTGTTTAATCCTGGTTGAAAGTAAAGTCAGTCGTGATGGTTGTTGTAAGGTAAGTTTTGTATTGTTTTATCATTCATTTCATTAGCTTTATTGATGCTACCCTATTCTTGTATGTGTTCATATTTTTTGCAGACCTCCATTTTAGCATTAGCCTAATCTTGTATGGTTTGCATTGCATGCATTTCCCTTATAGCATTTGCTGCAACTTCTATCCTCCTCAAACTCTACTTCTCACTGCCTTATCTTTAACTCAGCGGAGCCTCCCTGCCTCCTTGCCTTGCATACCAGTGTGCTTCTTCCTGTACTAGGTTCAAAATCTCTTTAAAGAGGATTGGTGTTTGTAAATGGCGACAATGTGCAAAGTGTTGCGCAAAGTTGTTCAAGTTCACATAGTGTACTTTTGGTGTAATTTGTTTATTATTCTCTTACAATTGCCTTTTATTTTTGAGTTTTGACAGTAGAGGTGATCTTAGTTTCCTTTTCTGAATTTTGAATGTAAGCTTATTGATTTTAAATGCTCCAGATATTAAATGTTGCTCAACGAGATGATATTAAGGTGTTGTAGAATGTGTGATTCTGGCTCTGATGCTATTATGACACATATTAATTTAGGTAGGACTAAGTAGGATGTCACTGAAGGCCTGGATGTAAAATGCACAACCCACCACCGGTATTATATAAATAGCATCGTTGATTCTGATATCCTTGCTAGGGTTTTAATCATCAATTTTATTTTATTTTATATTTGTGTTACTGTTCTATACTGCTATAGATAACTGAAAGCGTTATATGACCACAAGGTCATATGGTCAAAAGGCATTATCATAACAGATTTGGCCTTTGGTAGTGGTCACCTTTATGCATTTGTGGTAAGCTTGTACCCTCCGGTGCAATATTTAGAATAATCAAAGTGCTCACAATAATGACAATGAAATATAAAGAAGCAATTGTGTTGAACAAGAATCAATATTCACTGAAAGATAGTTCATACTGCTTTTGTTCCTCTAAAACAGCTATTTGTTGTTACAGCCTTGAACTTATATAACCTCCAGTCTAGGAGTTTCCAAAGAAAGATCAATTTACATTAGTGTGGACATTCCAGTAGTTGTTAGCCATGATTATCTGTCAATTTTCATTTAGCACCAGGGCCTCCATGTTTGCAGTTTAAAATAAGTCGAATTTTACTACCGGTTTACAGCCGGTAATTGAGGTCAGCTTATGGTTTTCGATACAGCTGAAGAAAATCATTTTAGCAGCTGGCAGTCAACCAAATTAAGAAAAGACAATGCTGATAAAACAACTAAAGTACTTCAAGCAACAAATGAAGGAGGATGACTTGAGCTCAGATAACTTGTAACATGATGTTGATGGAGCACATTTGTTGGTTTACCTGACCTAATAAAATCCATTAAATATGGAATGTGCAGCTTTGTTGACGAGATTAAGACTTGATATCCGCACTGAACAGAACGCTGCACAGCCACAACTGGAGCTAATGCTGAAGTTAGTATTCCCAATCTATGCATTTCTGAAGGTTATTGCACATGGGGGTTGATGTTGTGAAGTCTGTAATAATGCCATGGCTGCTTATCAGAACAATCAACAGAGGCATGATCTCCTTGGAGGGGATGTGGACGTCCTCGTGAGGGGGACAGTGTAGCTCCATGTGCATCTTGTGGACAAGATGTTCTACAAGGACAGGAAGGCCTGCACCGATTGCACGGTGAATATTAGAAAAGTTGTAGATGTTCAAATCCTCTTCTGTTTAAGACGACAGTTTTGTTCTTCAATAAAGAACAAATCCATCCAAGGACAAAATACATTTAAATTATTCTTAGAAATTACAGATGAATGCTGATCTGTTGTACTGCATCACAGGATAACACACCACAATAACCAAGCTTTCAATCATCGGTGCCACTATTATTGCCGTGCACTCGGTTGTGAAATGGCAGCATGCACCTCAGTCAATAGTCCGTTGAATTATGAATGATTTACCAGCTCTCCTTGTGCGACTAGCTCAAAAAACAAGCCCGCTAATTGTTGAATTAGCATAAATAACCTTCAAATGTGCAGTTTTGCTGGGACAGAGAGAAAAAAAAGTTTTCAAGTTTAACTCTAATCTAATTAGTTTCTGTCTCCTCGGGAGCAAAGTCTGCAATGATTTTTCACTTGTTTCAGCATATTTCAGACATCCAGTGACTTTGAAAGACAAGAATATATGCAAGTGATGCATTTTTTTCCAGAAATTTGGGGGGGGGGGGTTTGTTTTTTTTTATGGTTTATATAAAAGCTGGACTTCCTGAGCGGCTGTGGGAAGTCTTCTTTGGGAGGATAAAGAGCACACTATCCATGACATCCAGGCTTCTTCTAAGAGGCACTGATTATGCTGGCTATTCTGTGTCTGATGATTTTAGTCAACATTTTGAACTGCCCTATCAAAACTCAGAGGCAGAACCAAGGCTGCACTGATGACACATATTCTCAGCCTGGTAATGATCATGCCCATCCAAAAAGAAAAAAAAAATCATCAATCTCTCTGAAGGCATTGCAAAGTTCCCTGAAAGAACCCACAGCTGAAGCCAATAGTCTGATCTGCTGTGTCATTTGGAAAATTAATTTTTGCACAGGTCAAACCCAGTAAAAGCTCCTATAAATGTTTTTATCGGCCACAGCTTAGAGGCTAGCAGACACGTGACTCGAAATGCTGTATTCAAAAGCTGGACATTTTTGGAAGATGCAAATGACATGCACATTTAACAGACATGGAGGTGGTCATCCCTGAAAGAGTCGCTGACCACCTGGCCACTTTTTCATCCTTTTTGCTCAGCTTTAGAGCAGTGCCAACTTTTGATACAATTATCATGCCATTTGGTGATGAGCTCGCAGTATGTTGTGGATTTACTACAGCTTTTGCAATGAAAACAGCTTTTTGATACAGCCGGGGAAAAAAGTGCTGACAAGAGTGCTGGAGTCAAACCGTAAAGCAGCTTATAGATGCAATAAAGGCAGATTAGAAAACAAATTCAGTTATCTTGTGTTAAACTTTGCTGCTTTCATGGTTTTGCGAAGCTATCGAATTACAACGATGCTGTCTCGTGACCCCATTTGCTTGTTGGCTGTTTTTACCCAGAACTGTATGTTCTCATCCTATAATTCAGAAAAAGAGCAGCTCAGAAGTGAAGTTCCATGCAAAAGAAGACCAATCATATGTAAAATGAAGACAGACAAAACTGGGAGTTGGAGAATACCAGCAAATCCGCCAAGTTCTGTATCGGTAAACCATCCAGTATTTACATTAATTCTCAAAATGATATGAGTTGCTCCTGTTCCTCTGTTTTCTCAGAGAGTCATTAGAGATTAAAGTTAATATATAGAGAGATATAGCATTGTTTTGGCTAGCGGGAAGAAGATTAGCAGGGAGTGTAGTTACATATTCAATTTTGAAATTAGCATCTAAACTCTGGTATGCTACACTACCTCATTTCAAAAGTCAAACAAACTAAGCCTTAAGGGATCAAACAGATACTTTCCATTTGGACTGGCAAGTTTGTGATTTTGATTAGATTTTCTACTTTCACTTGCTATTTTGCTGACGCTTTAAATTAACGTCTGTGTTTGGGTTTGGAGGCGGGATTTTTCTCTCGAAGGTGAGACCATCCTAATTTAAGAGGCAAGAAAGGCAAGTGATTCAGCGTGATCAGCAGGCGGTCCGGCTAACGAGTCCAAGAAGGACCGCCACTGAATTAATATCACTCAATATAAACAATGGGAGTACCCCAACTGGGTATGACAAATGTAGATCATTGATCATATGATTACCAAACAACATTTAGATCTGAACCAATGCCACCAATTTGATGATACATGAAGTCATCAGTTGCTACAAACTGATCTTTAGCATAAAATTTGCTTTTTGTTGCAGGGAATCAAATTAAGAATAGTTACCTATAGGTTTTAGAGGACAATTTCATGGGTATTGCAGAGCTAAAAAAAAAGTTTTACCACAAAGTTCGGCCTATTTTTTCCTATTATTGCATCTTTATGTAGCATTAGTGCTGTGAGCATGTTAGCCTGGCAACATGATGATTTATTTAGCAAAGCCGTGTGTATCTACATCATTGCAGAGTTGCGAGTAATTCTAACACATTCGTTTTCATTTTGCTCATGAAGCAATTTGTTGTCAAAACCAGTCAAATTAGACTAATGCTGAAAAATAAGATTTGCTTTACTGCTGACTTGGGCAGAGCCATGTTTCATCTCAGAGGCGGTCTCATTTGTTTGTCAAGTCAGGTCTGTAAAATTTACTGTCCTCCAGTCAGGTTCTGTCCATTTGCTCCCCAAATTGCCCAATATAAAAAGGTGAGTGGTCCACTTAAACACTGGCTTTTAAATTTCTATAAAAGATGTCTGTAAAATAGAGCCACTCTTGAAATAACAAAATGGTTGAATTACAACCACAAAAGCCACAGTTAAACATGAAGAAACATAAGTGGAGTGCAATTACATCATTAATATAACTCCATGGCTGCATCTTTGCTCTCTCTTGTCCTCATCACTGTGGTTTGCCAGATTGCAGCCTGCGGTTTAGGCTGTGTCCCTCCTCCCGCGGATCTGCTCGAGATCTGTCATAATTACACTCCCACTGCTGTCTCTTCTGGTGTTACCATGGAAACCCGTGCCATCGCAACGAGGCTGGAGGACTTGCGTGAAGGGGATCTGTATTTCCCATCGGCCGTATCTGATTAAAAACCCTGGTCTAGCTAACAAAAAGCGGGAGGAAGGAGGGGGGGCACAGGGCTTTTTTAATTTCCACATGCTGCTGGCTCTTGAAGGTCTCTCTCATCCCGGAGGAAGATACGGCATCACCGCCCGTGGCTTTAATGGTTGCCACTGGGGTAATTGTACTTGCATTCTTGATAAGACAGAGGAGGGTGGTGATAGATCATATGGGTTAATCTAATAGGCCCCCACTTGTATGATTTAGACCCATTAGGAGTATGTATGGGACAGGCTGTATCTGCAGAACAGCTGACAGAGCTGGTATATGAAAAAGGCACGGACATCAACCTTAACTTATACTTCAAGCTCAAATCTGCATTAAGAGTGTTGCTCCTGCAGCTCTGGTGTGTCATTGTGGTGCCGTAAATAGTAAATTATTTATTAGTGCTCAGCTTTAGAAGAAGCCTTGACTTTAGGGGCTGAATTATGAATGTCACACAAAATAAACGTGATGGTGAAAGCAGACAAAGGTGAAATGAGCCCAAACGGAGCATTTATCAGGGCTGAAAGTTTCCTTTTAGCTCATTTTCTTACTTGAATCCCCACAGGTCCAGCGGGAGTTGGCCGAAGGGATGGTCAGTTAATTAAACGAGTCGGAAATGGACTTCATGAAAAGTTAATTAGAGAGTTAATGAAGGCGGAGTGGGCCGGGTTGCCATCGCACTGATAAAGCAGTATCAAAGTGCATGTCGATGTCAGCACTCATGCACGCACGTGCTTAATAAGCTCAGGAGCTGATTGGAGCTTAATTGTGACTTTTTCCTCAGGGCGAAAAGCGCCTTTATTCACAGAATGATTCAAAAAGTTCGATAAAGTCGACAGATGGCATTCAAACAGGTTGCCAGTGCCAGTCGTCATTTCATTTCAATCATATAATGAGAGTTTATATCAACAAAAGCAGTTGCTAGACTCATCTCTGGCTACTTTGCATGGGGGCGCTAATGTAGACGGTTTCACTGGCACGTATGTCATTTACAATTATATTAGCGTGCATTGTTACACACTATGACATCAGATCCATAACATATTTTGATATCTGAGAGCGGGGGAATTCAATCAATATTTCTTCTGTTTCCCGTTGAGCCACTTAAGCTGAAGGAAGCCCAATGCTCTCCCACACAGCACCCACAGATAGACACAAAAAGGGGGAATTTGCCTAATTTGCCTTCAAAACCACAGTGAAATATTGATATCCGTACTGCCAGATTTAGGTCTTAACAATAATTATTAATCCAATCAAGGCCTCTGTGCGGCTCTGTTTTCCATTTCCAGAGGCTCCACTGTGACTCTTCAGGTCCTGTGACACAAACAATATGCCCAAAAGCTCCAATGCATCACTAATATTGTGTAAAGGTGAGTGACGGTGCTCACAGTGTGTTATCAACGCATCAGTTAAAAGCTAAAAATCAGCATGAACATTCACAACACTGCTGTTGCCATAGGAACTGAGATGAGTATGAGATTTTAGTGAGTGGAAAAAAAATATCAGAATTTCTTTACTTTTAGACTGGTTGTCATCATTATTAAAGAAAAGTGTTTTGGTCTGGTGAGGGCAATGAAATATCGCCCAAACCGAAGAAACCAGCACAGTTATTCATTAAAACCTAATCTGAAACTGTTTGAACTCCAGTCCAAATTCACCAGTAAAGCTTTACGGATCTCTGAGATTTTACATTCCAGACCGAACACGTCTCTACTGTTCGAGTTATTTTTCTCCATTGACTGAAGGTGCTTGTTGTGAGGGCTGGAACACAATGCTCCCGGTGTTGCAGCTACGGGCGCAAAATGTCGGTTCTCCCAGTGGAAAAGATGGATGAAAGTAGTTTCATCACCATCAGCATTTACTGGGGCTTAGCACAGCGCTGTGGGAAGGTGTGTGCACGCACACACACTCCTGTATGCCAGCACATGGTAGCGTCATTGGGTATAACAAAGTTGTATAGAGAAAGACTTAAAATATTTCAGTGATTTTTGACGTGATTATTGGACACCATCCCATTATTGAGATAATATACAAATTGCCCAAATTAACACTGTTTTACTGAAAAAGAAACAGTATCCCAGATAAATTCCCAGAGACTTTGAGCATCCTTTTAAAGTCCACTTATGGTAAATCTAGACTGGATGTCGAACAGCTACCTGGGCTCCTGAAATACAATTTTTAGAGTGTCCTCAGATTCTAATAACAATTGTACTATTCTGTCTTTAGCTTATTAGCTTTAGCGGTTGCTCATTGCTCAAACAATGAGCTAAGATTCTTAGTGTTAGGTGATCTTTGCTTGATTGTTTGGTTGCTGCAGGGGAAAAGGGGAACAAAGAACTCCTTGAACTTTGACATCTAAATCTGAGCCGGAAATGAATTTCCACAACTTCAATCCATTCATGCTCATCTGCTGATGTTGGTAAGGAATTGTACATTGTAAGCATATACATATATATATATATATATATATATATACATTCCAATATACTGTATATATATATATATATATATATATATATATATATATATATATATATATATATATATATATATATATACATATACAGTATATTGGAATGTGTGTAGCATCAGAAAGATTTAAGATTTATTAGAACAAAGGTACAAAGTTAGACTGTTCTGTGGCTGAATACACAGGACTTTAAATTATGCTTTGAGTCTACACTTAAAATATTTTTGATTATTTTTCTGGTGAACATAAGTGTAAAAAAATGTTCATACTTTTGTCACGTTTGCCTTTTCCAAATTTTTCTTATTTGGCTTTCATCATTGAATAAATGGAGGAAATAAAGACTGTGGAGGAGTACTATACATGTCTTACCGTCACACTGCTAACTGGCAAATATTTGGTAAATCAGTTGAGGCACTTAGAAATATCTACTTGTGGTCATAAAACAAATGAGATATATAGGTTTAAATTTGACAAATGTGAATTAAAATTATGCTGAGCAAATCAATCTGTGTCAGAGTCAAATTTCAGAGCCATAAACTTGACAAGGTTACAATTGGACGGAGGTGGGGGATCCTCTAAGATTATGAGCGCCACATTTCATCATTCTGTTTGAGAATTTATTACACATTTAAGCCTTCAGTTTTATAGTGGATTGAAAAATTGCCATTTTAAAGACATAAATGGGCATTTTGAAGACCTTAATAGCAAAACTTAACCTTCGACTCTGAACCTTGACCCTAAAAATGGACAGCACTGTCAGATAAGGTCTAACACCTTTTTTTCTTCAAGAACCACAAACTGACTGTTTTATTACTAAAGCAGCCTCTCATTCCTGCCTCTGTCTGGGTGATTTCCCTTTAGGTACAAGGTGCAAAACCTTCTTGGCAAGGGTGGAGATCCCAAAATCAGATTTAAGCCAAAGCTTCAGTGTTACATGGGGCAAATAAGTCACATGAAATATTTAGCCAAACACATGTCCAGGGAAGTGCAACCATTCATTATTCACAAGGGGAAGTCAGGAATGCGTCTGACTTCTGCTCGAACACTGCAGTATTGGCCACTTTGTTGTGGGATGAATAATGTTTGTGTAATCGTTTCTTCCTTTACATAATTATTTGTGGAGCTGGAGACTCAGAATTAGATTCTAATTCTCTTTGCTAGAAATGGATCCTACCCTGGTTTTTGACATACTTGAATTGATGCCAAGCGCAGAAGTGGTTCTTTAATGAAATGATATGAATTTTCTGTGTTTCTAAATAAGAACATAATTAGTTTTTACCAAGGGAAAAAAGCCATAGTGTGGAAATTAAGCTTCCATAAGAAGAGAAAAATCTATTTGTGAGATGCATTTAAACCACTTTTTTTTTTTTTTAAATGACGCACACACACATTCTTACACACACACACGGTAAATCACACAGAATGTAGCATTCTGGTGTGAGCCAGCTCTCTGAAAGCCTCAGTGAATCCAAATCCAACATCACAATGTGCTATCATGCAGCTTATCATTTGGGCCAGAGCCTGCTCAGACTGTGCGTTTGCATATGTGGGTGTGCAATGCATGTTTGTGCGACTGTGGACACAATAGCAATGGCAAAGAATGGCAGCCTGTCATCTTCCAACTGCTCCGATCCATCGTGCCAAGTTGGTCCGGGGGCTGCCGGTCTGCCCTCGGCGTCAGCGTGGACGACCGTTATCACTCCTTCTGAGGAACGAGCTGCTCGGCAACGGCCCGGTCAGCTTGAGGAAAAAGGAAAAGATGATCAGTGGCATCTCCGGGAAACATAGCTGTGAATGAGGCCTTCAGAACAGATGATGAAAAGGAATAAAGACTTGGTCGTCGGTGAGAAACTTTAAAAAGAAAGAGGATAGAATTAAGAACATGGATGGGGAAGCATCTTACAAAAGACAGACTCAGAATGATGGAAAGGTTTAGATGCAAGGAGGCCTTTCGTGACTTGTGCAGCACCTTCAGGGTATTGATCCGTGATCTACTGCACGTACGTCTGGCAAATGGGAAGCCCAAACCGTTGAACTTTAGTTGTCATGAAAACTCCAAAATATGATAGACCAGATAAAATTTACATAACACCAAAAAGCAACTGTACAAATGGTGGAATTGATATGAATCGGGGAAAAATTATTTGGTCCAACTTTTGTCTCTGCCAACAACAGTTTAACGTTCTCCCCTTATATCATTTCTCAGCTTTTCTTCTTTTCTTTGTCATATTTAATGGCTTCTCTTTTCTCTGATTCCTTCATTTGTTCCTCTTCTCTCTATTCACAGGCATTTTTACATTTGCTTTTAATTTTAATCACTCCATCCTCCTACAAGTGTCAAAAACGTAAAGCAACCGCAGTGTCTAAGGCTAAAGAACATGCTCCTCTGTAGACTTGATACTGTGGCAGTATTCTCTGTATCAATGTCACATTTTCAAAAGAGAATATTAACTCTCCCAACCATCAAAACACAAAAAAGGCACCGTCTCTCTCTCTCGCAATACTACAGCAGACACAAGGACATCACAAAGTGACTCAATTTAAAATAATGTCAATAAAGGAGATCACAGTAATAGCAAATTTAAATTGAAAAGGAAAAGATGAAAGTTTAAAAATCACAAACCCAACCGGTGAATGAGATGATACGGCCCAATAATGAATGATGAAGTGCTAAAGAGTACATTTAAGCTGCAAAGACTTGTTATGCATCATTTGGCAGGTTTTTTTTGGCCTTTTCCATGTTCCCACATCCCACATATTTAAAGCATCAAAATCCTTCATATACGCACAAACTTTAACGGACTGTTAGACACTGAAGATATGATCCAACAATTGATTACTTTTAATACTTTTTTGCCAAGGCATTTATTAAATATGTAGAGGCGATTGGAAGAAGTGTCCAGACTTGCTGCAAACCTTCTCTTTTTTTTCATACAAATATCTCAAAATGTGTTTTAAAAATGTTTTGTCGCTCAACTTGGCCTGTCAGAAAAAACCTGGCTTATTTTTAAGTGGAAAAAAAAGAGTTCTGAAACACTTCACTTGCATGACTGCAGTTTGAAGCCAATTAGAGTACAAGCTTTAGCCTTATTAGTCGATGGACCTTAACTTCTTTTGACTTGTGTACTCTATTTTACCAGAAGCTAATTACCTTACAATTCGTTATGAACTCATCTGTAGATGTCTCCAACCTCTGAGTCAGGTCTCTACACCCCACCCAGTCCAGACAGAGTTTTCAAAATCCCGAGATAACATACATTGTGCTCATCCTATTTCTGATATTTTCAGTTGTTTTCCATTTCAAAAGGTTGAGGGCTGTGCACAGAAATGGTTGGCATACATATAAAGGAGCACAAAGCATGATTTGCCCAACATGATGCGAGTTACTGTGAAATGTTAATTTATCATAGTCAATTATCTCTCGTGGTGCTACCTGAGGACCTGCAGGAGTGCTGGAATATTAACTCAATGGCAGCTGCAGTCACTCTGCAGCTGGATGAGCTCAAATCTAGGAGTTCATTTAAGGCAAGGCAGTAAATTTTGTCTATGCAGCAGATTAAAAGATATCCAGTCATGCATCTAAGGAACATTATGAGCAGCTGAGGGGTGGGACTCAGTCCAAAAAGGAAAGAAAAAAAAAAACCCAAAAAAACCCCAGTAATTTAACATAATGAAGTCATTAATAACATAAAGTGGTGATCATGAGTGTTGCTGGTGAAGATTGTGCAAATAAAATGGTCCATTAATATGCTGTAATGCCTAACAAGATCACAAGGATGCTGTGAGGCTGCATTCTGGATGTAATTTGAATGTAATGTGACAGAGCCCCGGAAGCTTTCTACTTATTATCTGTATAATATCTGCTTATTTTGCTGAGTATATTACACTCAGGTATTAGGGCCTTTCTGTTTCTTCTGATATCAGAACCTGGGGCCCTCCGGGCTGCTTACATTAAAAAAAGCATCACAGGTGCCATTGCCCCCACACATCTGTCCATACGTCGTATGCACATGGTTGTTAAGCAAAACATACACCAGAGTGCACTGCAACTCAGTACAGAAACCTCTGTGTGTGTGAAGGAATTGATGGTGCAGACCTCCCAGTGTCCTCTGCCTTTTTCAAGCTGACAGTCATTTCCCATCTGGACTCTACCCAGCTGTTCTGCTGGATTGTCTGTCTCCACGCCTCTGTGAGGACAACATCATAAATATGCATTATGCAGTTGGTTCAAAAAGTCTCAGCACAGCCCTGTAACGGCTGTTTTTTCCTGACTTGTTCTTGCTTGAACTATTGACCACAATGCCCAACAGTCCCTCTGCTATTTCCAGCGCTACTGGATTCTTTGTTCTGTATCCGTGAGCTTTGTTAAAGCAGAAATATGGACTCTGTCTGAGATATTTCTGTCTATTACTGTTTTTTGTTTTTTTTCATCTAAATGCTAACATGCTAACATTTTATGTGGAGCCAATTAGGATCACTTCCATTAGTAATTTCATTAAAAAAGCTCATGTTTGCTTTACCAAAATTGAAATGGGAGCTACTAAAAAATCTACCTGACTTCAAAGTTTGTCAACTGTGACTACAAACGTTATGAACAAATGTATTTTAAAGGCCAAATTGAATGCATCCACATAGGTACAGACCTCTTTGCGAGGTTGCCAGGTGACAACATCTGCTGCGTTCCTGCCATTTAAAAGTTAAGTTATTCAACTGGCAAACGGACAGGGGGATTAAGGTTGACACCTATCAAAGCTCTTCCCAGGTCCAAGTGTAGTAGGTGATAAGGACTATCCTGGACCCCATAGCTCTCACCAAATGAAAAGATGTCTTTGATGAGCAGCAGGCAGAGGAGGCTGCTGCATGATAAACAGTTCTTTAAGTCTAAAAAACGAAGACAGCGCACGTGGCATGTGGTGATGTGTGCCAGCGACACCGAACGTACGGATATTGATGCGGCGGCAGAGCCGATGCACTCCCACTTGCCTTTTGCCTGTTCCCTTTGCAGCAGTGGTCTTCCAGGCTAAGCCTGCTGAATCTCCTTTTAATGAAGTCCGGAGGTAAAAAGTGCACACTCGCCCTCACAGAGAGCACAGCTTTCATCTGCCTTTCATCATTACTATAATGGCTGCAGTCCCCTACTGAGCGGTGCTTTTAATCTATATCGATGACTCACTTTACTGGGGGACTTTGAATGGTTTGTCTGTAATTCTCTCGCACTATGACACAAATGTGTCATTTTCCTTTAACTATTTTCAAAACAAAAACATGATGAAAGTTAAATAAAGAAGATTGAATAAAACTGGTCAATAATAATAAAATCACAAAATTGTACATTAATGTACTTTATATGTAGGCCGGAAAGGCATCGATATTTACACTGATAAAAGCTGTGCTTCTGGTAAGGGGGTTCTGACTATTTTATAGATTCCCATGAAAGTGAAAATGCCAATTGCTTTGATGAACAACAGAACAGAAAAAAAAAAGTGGTGTTCTTTGTTTACTCAATGGTCCTCCTGTTTGATCGGCTTTGTTTACTTGAACCCAAACCATGTTTTATTTGTGGGTGTTTGACTTAATTTGAGTCTGCTAGGCAATTTGAGGCCAATCGAAATGCTGCCAAATGAGCCAAACTCCATCAAACATCCTCTCTGACCTCTCCTGTGTTTTCCTCAGTCCAAACAATTCTCAATTGCATTTAAATCCACCCACAGGCCCACATCACTTTGAACTGATATGTTGGAGATTCACTGCTAATTATACTTTGCAGCTGGCAATATCATGCCATATACAGTAAAAAAAACCCACAGCTGAGTCTAAACATCATGAACCTATTCATCAAACAATGAGTTCAATGCATATGGATGGTCCGTATATCACTGTTGGATGTGTTTCACTCGATAAAACATTTGGAGGATCATTGACCCAGCCGACAAAGAGCCAATTCATTTCCCAAGCTGCTCTCACCTCACAAGGAGCTGACGTGATTCACAACATCCAATGTATTCAGCCATTTGACAAGCTAGTATTAGCACTTTACACAGCAAGAACTGCTCTATGGTGAGAGCTGGACTGGAATTCAGAAAGTGACTCATTTTAAATGGCCCCTGTGAATAAATCAATACGTGGGTTCATGTGCCCACAAGAAAACCAAATTGGTGATTTGATTGCATTAATATGCATGTGGACACCGTAGCTCAACCAGAATTACCCCAGAATATCCTGAATGTATGCGAACTAACACCTCCCAGATAGCTCGGTTATGAGTTGACTGGACCATGTGGATGGCGAGCTGGCTTATGAGATGTGCTACCTTTCATTGACCTGGATGCAGAAGCTCTACAAACATTAACTGGTAGTGACCAAGTATGGCCGATTATTATTGGGACAAAGCAGAGAATGCCGTGATGCTTATGAATCAGGGAGAACTCATTGTTTTCAAGCTCATGGACAGACACAAAATTCAAAATGGAGATTCATTGTTGGCCGTTACAGCACACATTTGCTCTGTGCCAATATTAACCCAATATTAACTGAAGTGTTCCAAAAGCTGAACACGCTAACAGTAACCAAAGGACACATAATCTTGTCCATCCTTACTGACGTTAGCTGGTGAAATAGTGTCTTTTGGTGTATTAGGTCAACCAGTGTGGCCCAATAACAACAGAGTAAAACAGTGCAAATCACCACCGTGCAGAGTAAGGTGGTTGTGCCCATAATCTGGCGGCTGCAAACAATTTTTGGACAGAAAGTCCAGTTGCGTAAGTTATGCACGCTAATTGAGCGAGTCTGGTTTTGATGCTTATGTAAATGTGCTTCATGGCTTTGCTCAAAGGTGAATCTGATGCACATATAGAGGTATTCCAGCCCTGTGTCTTGAGACGCGTTTGGCACACAGTCCTTTACAAAAGCCTACAATGAGCAATTAACGTCAATGAGCTGAATATTGTGGCGTTTTCTTCCTCATGTTGCCCTTTAACAGCTCCATATACATCAACATACAGTCATGTCCTCATTAGAGACCATGAACTGCACAGATATGGGTGCAGCTTCTCTCAGAAAAAGCCTGTCATGGTCATGGAAAAATGTCTGCATTTGTTGGAAAAGAGCATCCATTCAGAGGTTAGACATTGACTCAAAATTGTTAGGGGACACCTTTATATTTAAATCTGTGTTCACTATACAATTATTTTGTTTGTGTTAGACGTACTAATTGTCTCAAACACCCCAAAAAATTTCAATTCATAGGACAGTCCCCCATGACAGCATAAAATGTTACCAACTCAGTAGGTGTGGGCACTGCTTTATGGGCTGATTTAAGTTCTGGGGGATAACAAGGTTGAGTGTTTGTTGGCCCCATCTAGCTGAGATTGAATTTCTCTCCTTGAATATCTGTTTAAACCCAATTCCTTTACAAGAGCCTTGGAGATCCTGCAGTGGAGGTTGTGAGACAAATTGGATTTTTCCACATGTGCAGCTGTGTGTATTTTTAATGCAGAGGTTCATAGATGTAGATATAAATAGAACCTGGAATTGGTGCGAATGAGGTATGGTTATTAATATGAAAGTTCCTTCCAGTCTTCCATAGAAAACATGGCAATGTGACACTTTAGCACTAACTGGAAGAAAATAAAATGAAAATTACTTACTGTACTTTTTAATTTCACATTTTACCAGTGTGTGTATGTGTGTGTGTGTGTGTGTGTGTGTGTGTGTGTGTGTGTGTGTGTATCAAAATATGCTTGAACCTTTTCTGGTGAATCAGTTTCATTCAACATTCTGCTTCATACACATTTGTGTATTACACATCATTCAGATGAGTGAACAAAGCTGCCTGAGCTGCCATAAAGTACAGTGCACAAGTAGCTTGCTTGAATCATAATTTGAGTCATGTTTTCTTTACAAAACATTAGATATTTGCAGTGAGCTCCCCCATGAACATCCAGGGTTTGGACATTGAGATCGTGGAGGAGTACAAATACCTGGGTGTTCATCTCAATAATAAACTGGACTGGACTCATAACACAGACGCCCTGTATAAGAAGGGCCAAAGTCGTCTCCATCTGCTGAGGAGACTGAGGTCCTTTGGAGTGTGCAGGTCACTGCTCAGGACTTTTTATGACTCTATGGTGGCATCGGTGATCTTCTACGCTGCGGTCTGCTGGAGCTGTGGGAGCTCAGAGAGGGACAGGAAGAGACTCAACAAGCTGGTCAGACGGGCTGGCTCAGTCCTGGATTGTTCTCTGGACTCCATTGACGAGGTGGGTGAGAGGAGGATGTTGGCCAAGCTGACATCAATTATGGACACCGCCTCTCACCCCCTACACAAGACTGTGGGGGCCTTAAGCAGCTCCTTCAGCAGCAGACTGTTACACCCACGGTGTAAAAGGGAACGGTACCGCAGGTCATTCATCCCAACTGCACAATATTCACAACTCTTAATGTAGCACCAATAACCCAGGGTTTGGGATATTTTCTCCACACTACTTAATCATTCTACCTCCAGAATGTCTTATTTGCACATTCATTTTTCTTCATATCATCTGACATTCCTTTTTGTATATAATTTTTAATTTCTGTACATAACATAAGAGTCTTTTTTATGCTTTCTTTTAGTACTGGTACTGTACACCATGGGCTACTTCTGTAACACGTGAACTTCCCAATGTGGGATCAATAAAGTTTTATCTTATCTTATTTTATCTTCAGTTTTTGTTAAAAAAAAAATCAAAACCAGTGTTTCTTCACCTCTAATTTAATTTAGCCAATAGTTTAAAAATGATATAGGGTTTATAGCACAGCACATCATAGCTCTAATGTACTCAAATTTGTGAAAGGGGAGAATAAGACACAGACCCTACATTGTGAATCAAAATCTGCTGTGCAGCACACCATTGGCTGCCAATAGTGAAGGTATTTTATACATAGTGTCAGTCTGGCAACTTCACCAGATATAGATGGTTATCACGTGCCCTTTCCACCACAGATAGCCTTGGAGCGAGATAGAGCAGAAAGTCGATGGTATCACAGACAGAACACATTACTGGACAATAGAGGAAGAGAGCGCTCTGAAGCTGCCACAATCTGCAGCTGATTTATAGCAAAACAGAAAATTAGCTAAATAAAGAAAGCTTGGAAATTGAGAGATAAACACTGATATGTCATCATAAACAAAATTATGCAATACACACTTTCCTGCACAACATAATTTCACCTAATTTTGTCTAGAATTCTAATGTGGCCACCATCACATACTAACAAACACATATATGTTATGTGCTTGCATATTATGTTGTTGACTGGAAAAGGATTGGATTCAACCTGGACAGATGTCCTGGCACCTCCCAGACTGAGTTACCCCCACCCCAAAATAAGGTCACATATAGTACATAAATACTTTAACATCAAAGTTAATTATTCTTAATTATATATTAATTAAGCAAGTGAAATGAAGAAATATGCAACATTTCACAACATGTCATTTCTGATTCAGAAAATAATATAAGCTGTGCAACAGAAAAAAAGATTCCATCACTTAGTGGTGTAAATTAATTAATACATGTATTAAGTTCACAAAATACTTCAACAGTGTCAATAATTATGCTTGTATTTGTGAAAGTGGAAAACAATATGCAATCATATTCATGTCTAAGAGATGGTCAGAGAACCGTGGTTGAAGTGGGAGAGGTACTCTTGAAACATTGACATTATTGGGCAAATTTCTAGCTGATGGATAGAACTTATTTTGAAAGAAAATCTGTATGCAAATGAAGTGAGGTTCTTCATTGTAGCAATTTCATGCTTCTGGAGCTACTGGAGTTGGTAGACTGGTGAACAGTGACACGACTGCCATGTTAGCACAGACAGAAACCCCATGCCTCGCACAGATTAGATGTCATCACACGTATGGTTATGGATTACTCACACATTGTGTCACTGCGGACAGATGTGGAGCGTCACTGAGAAAAATGGGGCGAGAGAATGAGGTCTTCGAAAAGGAAAATAACAAAAATAAAAAACGAAGGAACTGTTGCCCAGGGTACACTTGAACAGTTTCATTCCATTTGCACACACTTGTCAGGCCAAATCCCACAGCACAGGCACTCATTTTCACTTCATAGCTAACTAGTGGAGCATGCAATATAGTGGGAAGTGACTGCTGCCAGGGATGGATCCTCCTTTTGGGGAATGTTTCATTCTTAATCCATTCTGATATAGTCCTCTGTTCTTCTCATCTTTTATTCCAAAATGTTTTCAGTCAAATCAAAATAACCTTCAGTTTATTTTCTTTTTTTTTTTTGCTGTGCACGATTATAATAAATTGTTTAATCATTATTATAGTTATTAAAAGCTGCATAATGCGCTTGCCGTGTCGTTGCTATTGTCTGTCGCACAGAGGGAGACCTGCAGAGGCAGAGTGAGCACTAAAATTATTTTAGTGACATCCTGTAATTGCAGTATAATTAAACGAATCAAGCCTTGACTAGCTGCACGCACCACAAAAACTCATAGCTGAAATGAGGCTTAAAAGTTGAGTTGCCAGCCTTGTTAAACCTTTCTGACCCAAATAAAACACACGCACACAGACACACACAGACAATGGTTGGGGGTTTGATCAGAAAGCAAAAGTAATCGTTAAACTCAAATGTATTTTTCCATGATCCTGAATATCATCACTTCCCGAAGTTGTCTGGCACAAGCCAAGGGCTTAATCTCCCATTCTGGTCAGTGGGTTAAAAGAGAAAAACCCAGAGAACAGCTGGTCGGGCTAAGTGGAAATTGACACAACAGATGAACTAACATTTAGCTCTTGGAATGTTAAGTCTGGCCTGGCATTTAATGACATTTGCTGTGCTACAGAGATCTTCTGGGTCTTGTGGGTCAGAGGATAAAGAAATAAAGAGAGGACAGGGGAGTTTAATTGTGGACTAACCTTTTGTCTCCTTTACAGAATAACATAATAAAGTCTGATGTGTTGCTTATTTCTAAAATTATTTTTCTGTGGTCAGAATGTTCTTGATTCCAACTCCTCATCAAACAATGTTTGTCCAGGTTACCATGGAGGATTGCTGGATTTGCAGGATTCACTGATTTCTGAGCTGTATTCATTGCATCTGCATGTAACAGCAACACAATAGTTGTCAAGCACAGCCAGAATCAGCATAGACTTTTTATTTTTTTTTTAAATTCTGCAATAAAAAAGTTTTATGTCATCAAGGTCTCACTCTGGTTCCTTTGTGACTATAATTTGGTGCCAACATACCATCTCTTTCAATCCCTGCATTTTATAAAAGCTACTTTTAAAAGTCATTGACAGAAATGAAACTACAAAGAACCCTGAGAAACCATTTCTAAAAAAAATCTGCATGTTAGCCTTCAATTCCAGCCTTTTATGAAAAAGTACCAGAAATCTGATCGAAATAAGTAATTTCTGAATTAGAAGTGACGATGATGATGATGATGATGATGATGATCAAGGATCACATGACATAATCCCTTATGACATAATCCCTCCAACTTGATGACAAACTTGTCATCAATGGTTTTTTTTTTATTAAAGTCCAGCTTGCACGGTTCCCACAGTGCCCAGTGGCATAACGTGCAGTCTGATCGGCTTCACTTCACAAAAGAAAGGGTTGGATTTGCTTTCTTTCTCTAAACAGCGCAGAAAAAATCTTTGTGGGAAATAAATAACCATAATTACTCAAGCCAATGAATACACACAGCCTTCAATCACACTGCAGGCACTGAGCCACAATGTAATAGATTTATTACATGTATTCTAGAAAGATTCATCAAGTTTGAGCTGAAAATGCTGCATTGGTGATTCAGCTCTCCATTTTAAGCTGTGTAAGGCTCAATCCCAGTTCGACCCCTTTGCCCTTGGTTTGGTGTGTTCATGACAAGCAAAGGGTTGTCCCATTTCTTCATACACATCCCTTGAAGGAAAGACAAACCGTACTTAAAAAAAGGGGTCGAGAAATTTTCCTCATACACTTTGCCCAGCTCGAAATAACAAATTTGTCAGTTTTGACCTGGGTGCAGTGTATGAAAAAAAAGAAAGCATGTAAATGTAATGAAGTGAAATTATTGATTTTCACTGTAATGACAGTTTTATTAATCAAATAATAAGTTGTTAGCGACTACATGGAAATATTTCACCATCTTTTGAAGTGTTAATTGTATTTTAAAATTGTTTATTATAATGAGCTAATGCAGATGCAGCTAATAGCAGATCCACTGCAAACAACCCCAAAACCATGGAAACGCTGCCTTCTGACCACGAAATGTTGTGTGTTTGTGAATTGTTGTTTCTGCTGACACAGCAGCAGGCGAGCAAAAATCTTTGATTGCGTGGCAGTATTAAAGCGTCATTCAGATTTTATTCTTTTTTTTTATTTAAAAAAGAATTGGGATTCAGCCCAAGTCTCTTCTTTTATGGTTTATGATTGGGGAGGGTGCCTTTTATAGCTCAAGACAGTAGCCCATCTGATCACACACCTTTACGTACCAAAAGAGTCAGAGTTCTGATCTGTTTTCCAACCAACAAACTTCAGATCAAATTAGCACCTACTCTACCATCTGAGCCACAGCCACCAAGGAGGACTCTTCTGAAGGTTTTACCTTGGAAGGCATGGAGATAATGCGGTTGCGGATCATTCACTTTTTATCAGAGACTTCAATTTCAGATTATTTTACATTCAAAACTCAACCAATGAACAACATGGACAGATAAATTTGACAGCCAACATGAAAAGCATCAAAGGACATAATGGGTATTTTCAATTACCAAAAACCATGACATGCATGGATGTAGCACATTAAGAAGATCCGAAACCTACATAGACTTGAGCTGGCATGTAAACACACTCATCCTTTGGCGTCGTAAAGGTCGACAGCTCCTTCTGCACTCAGTCAGCCATATAGATCTGCCTAAACAATGGCCTCATCACCATGTCTTAACTTTAATTCAACACAAGCAATTAAGGGGATAAGCCCAGAAATAAATAGCTTGTATTTTGCTCTGTAGTCAGTTTAGAACTAAAACAAGCCGGCGATATCATTTTTTGAGACGCAGCTGTATTCATGGATCAAGTGGTCCTGCTACCCATTTATAAACACATGTATAAATCCTTTGTGTGTCTATGGACCCACCGATTAAACAAAATAACAATTGCAGTCTCTCAGTAGAGCAGCCACAGTCTTGTTTGGTGCTTTTGCTGGCCATTATTAATATTTAGCCTGGTTTCCTTTAGGGGGACATGTTTATATTCATTCATATCAGACAGACCACTGACTGATGCACTTCCAAGATAGGTGTAATATACATCTGAGCATTCAGGTCAAGAGAACAAAGCAGTTGAATTACACTGAAGACAGGGGCAGGCTGGGGTTGAAATTTAGCCTGGGAGTTTGGTTTGGAATAGCCTTACATCTGATCGCACAACGGACACAAGTGGAACCGTAAGTTTAACAGAAATACTTTATTTGCAGTATAAAAACAATCAAATGATATTACACACAACACACACTGATTAAAACATTTTGGAACAGAAACAGCCTCCAAAGGTTTATATGCTCAAGCCTAAAATCAAAGCTTTCATCTTCGATTGGTTGCATCCCAGGCTGTTTGCCCTGAGTTAGATGCTGCCTTTTCCTGTACACCTTGTCCTGCTTTAACTGCATGAAAAGAGCATCATTAATAGTGTAGATTAGCAACAACTCATTAACATTGGATAGAAAACAGAAATCTTAATCAGAAAGCCCCTGATAGAACTACAGGAGTGGATGGGCTTAGTGTTTCTGTGTGACTGGACTTATCAACAAATGATAGCTTAGCATCATTCTATGCAAACACCTGTTAGGATCCCATTCATGCACACTGTACTTGTACTGTTTGGTGGTTCCTTTACCAGTTTCCTCCTCCTCCTCATTTTTCTCCTTCTTTTCCAACTCCTCCTCCCATCCTTCCTCTTCTCATCTTATCCTGGGCTTCTGCATCAATGCCACTACTGACACTGGCCTTGCCAGCTGATAATAACAATAACAGCATCAATTATATCTGTTTTCAAAGAATCCACAGTGTCGGAAGACAATATAAGAATCACACTCTTGGACATGTGAGCGCACACAGTGTCAATTATTCACAAAATATAATGCATTTTTCTCTTGTTCAGCTGTGAAAAAAATGCCTGTCTGTCTATCCATCCATCATAAATTATGTTACCTTTTCTTTTCTGCCCCTTAATTTTCCAGCTCCACCCATTTATTTGTCTGGCCCAAGCTATCAAGTTAATTTTGATTTGTGTACTGAAGTGTCGTGGCTTTCTGCTTATGGTCCAGCAGTGATAGTCTATAAGTGTGATTGTATTTTGAAGAGTGGGGTTGTTGTTGTTTTCATACTCCACATGATTCCAAAAGAAGAGTTCCAAATAAACGAGTCATGTCTTTTGCAGACAACCAAGCCACGATATTTTAGTTCAGTATCCATCAGCATAGAAAAATAATGCTAGCTCTTTACTCCGCTCTTATTTCTTTTTTATTCTAATGAGAAGACAATTTAATTACTGATTGAGCAGCTGAGCCAATTACATTTCCACTAGAAAAAAGGATCTGCCCAAACTGGAAGGGACCACTCATACCCCCCTCCTCTAAATATGAAAAATTTTAGATGGATACAGTTTAACATCCTACCCTGTGCAACCTGCGGCTGGGAGGGCAGGCTGCTGCTGTCAAATGTGACTGTCTGTTATAGGGTAAAAAAAAGATCTGACCACCAGCTGGTTCAGCCTGGAAGGGCCCTCCCTATGGCCAACCTGCTGATGGCTAAAGATATTTATCAACATGTTGGCACAACTGGACGAGTATTTTAATGGCATTTACCCACACTCCGTATCGACCCAGTGGAAAAAATACACATTCCACAGTGGACTGGTGGAACAAAGCAGTTGCAGGAGTTTGTGTATTGTCTTTCCAAATGTTGGGTAATCACTGAATTTGCATACAGTTTCTTAGTCAAGCAAATCTTGCTCTTTGCTCAGGAGATGCAGAGATTCCTTTGAGCATAAGAAGAGGGGGAGAATTTCACTCTGCACACGGTGAACAGTCCTGAATACAAAACAGGTCCAAGGGTGTGAATGATGTTGTGGTGCCAGTGCAGAAAACCAGACTGCTGAGACATGATGAGTCAATTGTCTGAACCGTGTTCCTCTGTCTGTCTCCCACTGATGGCCCCTCTTATCTCAGCGGCTCAAACGCAAAAATGGTAATCAAAGTGGAACAATCACATCAAAAGTGTAACACAGACTGGCACCGAGAAGCCTGCAGTCTAAGTGTTCCTCACTGGATGATTATCCGTCGCGCACAAGGCTTGTTTGGGTCTCACAGGGGAGCACGCTCATAATATGTAGTTGCACAGACAGAACTGTTCATACTAGAAGATTAACTGCAGTGTGCAAGCATGCAAAAAGCCTGGGCAGTTTTGTGAACATTTCCACAGAGTGATTATCAAGTGCATGAGGATATTTGAGAGCAGGGAGCTGAGAGCCCAGCCTGTTGGTGAGCATTTGGCAGGAGAGTTGGGAGGACCCATGATTAGAGTCCATTTTCTTTTGTTTTTTTTCTCCCATCGACTCCCAGATGGCCATTTTACAAAAGTTAAACCAACAAAGGGACAAAACAGCCCTCCAGGTGCAAAATGAAACAGACGTGCTGCTATTTTTGGTTTGCTTCAGTTATACTGTGCAAGTTTATGCTAAATGCACCCAAAATGCAATCTCTCTCTGAATCACTGCACACATTAGTGTTAGTTAGTGTTTTTCACTCTTTGATCATTTTACCCATTGACCCAGTTTTCCCTTTGCTGTAGTTCATTTGGTCTCATTTGCCTTTCCCCCCCAATCACTTGATGGTTTAATAACTTTGATCCATCCACTTTTTTCCTAACTTATGAAACTTAATGAAACGGACATTTCCTGCAGAAATACAGTATTTCAGAAAACTCTGACACAGGAGCAAATAACAGGGCATGTCTCACAGAGTCAGCGCCAATTTCCAGTTGTTAGGTTGTGACATAACAAACATGCAGCTATAGATATTTGCACAGGATTCAAATTTGTAATGATTAAAACAATCAATTTCATCAAGACCCTATTTTTTAAGGCAGAGTGGAATGTATCGCTCCAGAAAATATCAACAATATCCACAGAATTTCATTTAAAATGTTCTGTGTAACATTTAAGGGGATTTGCGAGCTAATCTGTCAACTAGATTTATTTGTGGCAAATGATGAATTCACCCTGTTTCCATGGCATCAATTAAGTGTGAATTAGAAATCTTCGTAGTGTCGCCTTTGTGACTCATTGTTTTCAAAAATCAAATGTTCAATCCATTTTATGGAAGGCACATTTTTAAAAACAAAGTATTTTGCTAAATTTATCAAAATTCTGTCCCTAATTCTTTTTGCTGTAATGCTGGAAATTAGGGCAATTAAATTGATCTAGTTAATCATGTGCCATCAGTAAAAGGAGGAATAAACAAGGCACAAGGATGTTTGTTCAGTCGACATCAAACAGTAATTTAATCATTCCGAAATGCTTCCTTCCCTTGTTTTTCCTCCTGACATGACTCAGGAAGGATGGCAAAGGCTGCAGGATTCCATCTTTACCTTTCAATACCCAAATGGCACACAAATGATGCAGGTTCAGATGGGATAAAAATGGCCGGTGCATTATTTATAGCTCTTCCCCAGTTGCTTGAGGACATTTAAAAAGGACCCACATTGGATGTTTCCTTCACCAGGCTCTCCTCACAACACACCCAGTTCAAAGATGGCTGAAATCAGTGCGTGGTGCTGGGTAGGCGTGCCCTGGTATGCTGTACCTCCAGGTATTCTGAACCATTGTCAGATACATTTATTGATGTGGCATACATGTTTGTCAGCCAATTTAAGTGATTGGTATGAACTATCAGTGGCGCATCAAGTTCGGATGCTACCATGGCCAGAGGGTGCGTGGGCTGGGCCTCCGCAGTTGTCATGCACTTCATTTGAGAACTAGATATGGCAGATTGACTTGGGTCAAGGACGCAGCCGAAGCACCTTTGCTGCAGCAGTTCCCGTATAACTGCAGGCCCAAACAAAACGCTCGGTTCCATACGCACACACAAGCAAACCTCTTGCTCACGCACACTCCCTGCAAGTGAGGAGTTTGCTCTGAGACTTTCAGCGCCGCTCTCCCTGTGAGATCTGTCACTTTAGTGTGCACAAGTGTTGCCGTAGGATGCATTAAAATGAAAAATGTGACAGTGCTGCTCAAACACGTGATCCAGCAGGCACATACAACGGTGCCCACTCTCAGCTGTAAGAGAGATGACATGTTATTAAAGCCTCACAGGGGATTTCAGAGCTTCACCATCATCTACAGCTTGTTTGCTTCAGTTCCTACCCAGTGGATCAGCATACTGGTTAGCTTGAGGGCTTTCAAACAGAAAAAAAATCTGCTCTAAATGTAAATTCAGAATATATGCTATAAATAAATATGCAGATATATACAGACAGCAAAACCCCTATCTGGTATATTTCTTTGATCATATATACGGTGCATTATTTCCTCACCTATTATAATATTATTTTTTGTGTTTGACATGCTAACATGTTTTCATACAAAGATCACTAAAAAGATTTTGCTTATTTTGCTGGGAAAGGAGACATAATAGTTTATTATATCTTAAAAATGCACTGTGTTTTTTGTTTTTATCAATATATTTCTGTGGAACAGCTAAAATTCTGTACATTATGCATTACAGTCCTAATTTGAAGTAATTACTCAACCTGGACTGGAAACAAAATTCACTGTTGAAATGATTGAGTTCCTAGTGTCAAAACACCCTTGTTTTTTGTGTAATCTCACTAAATATGTAGAAACCTAAAGCTGAGCATGTTCATTCCAAAGAAAAAATGTTAAAAAAAAATGTAAAAAATAAACTTTTGGACTTCAACAGTTCATAAATATCCAAAATGAAAGGAGGCTGGAAATGTATCAGTCTTTTCAGACTTTTCAGGCTACCAAAGTTCTTCCAAAAGAGCTTCAATGACTCATCTGAGGTCTGAAATAAACCTCTCACTGGTTTCTGAAGAACTGCAGAGGACTCTGCAGTTAGGTTTTTGAGAAATGTCCATTAAGAAAGACGGTGAGCAAGAATGATCCCAGAATTTCAAAAACAAGACGTCTGAAAAAATCTTGGCATTGAGGAAATGTCCCTTTTTAACCATGTGATAGAGCTGGACTCCATTGAGGACATTTGCACTATCATGGTTGGATCATGGCTGCTTTACCAGACTGCAAAGCTGACTAGTTGCTAATTAGAAAAAGACAAAAGAGAGGAAAATGAAAGTTTAAAGCATTCAACAATCATACCCGTTTTATTCTGTTGCTGAAGGTTGCTGGTGGGAACTGAATGACTGAATCACATGGGGTGCACTTGTCAAGGCTGCATCTGGAGGAAGTACAAGCCATCTTTTCTGAGAGCATCTGAGCAGAGTCATAAATTATGAAGAATTTCTGTTTAACTGTCAGACTGAATTCTCAGTCTTTCTGAGGAGATGAGTTAATGTCGACCCAGGTGTGTCACCATTCTCGGTGATTGGATTTGATTTATAATTTAGTGCTTTTTACTTTTTTGTGTTTTTGGAGCTGATTTATTTATTTTTTGACAGCTGTCAAACAGAGAGGCAGAATGAAGATTGGTAAGAGATAAATTTAGGACGTATTTGACATCAAGCAGATGTTGATTTTTGTGAAGATCCTGCTTTTTAATTATAGGGCATTTCAAGAATAATGTGGGTGCACTGTGTCACCACAGCCTCCTCTTGTCTATCCACCCACGCAGCAGCTCCCAAGTGTCCCCGGGCCCAGCGACTTCTGACAAACTTTTCTGTTGGTGTGAGTCTTCTGAAGTTAGAAGTGTCCTTCTGTGCAAGAACCCCTGGTCCCATGAGTAACCACACTGACACACAAAAACATGCGCTCATCACTCCCCAAACAGCACATATATTTTAGTCATGAATAACAGGGATTGAAAGCATCAGTGGACAACCTTTCGTCTCACACTGAATGCCCCACTTCACAAATTATTTGTGTCCAAAAGCCACACTTGTCCTTCCCCAAGCCCTCGCCTCCTCTTTAGGCCCTTTTGAGTAGACGCTACTTTGACTCTAGCCTTCTTTACACTTGTCTTCACGTTTTCTCTGCCGGGGCATGTTGCGTAAGATGTAGTTTTAGTCACCAAAGTGTCCGAAATGCACTGTTGTTCGTATTTTTAGTGATAAAGACTTGGAGAAGATTATTCAGTTGGAACTTGAAGACTTGACAGCATAAATGTTATCTTATTTAATTATTTTTTTCCTTTATTAATTCAGAATCTTTTTTTAAGCAGTTCAACTTTAAAGGCAAACCTTAAAGCAATCCTACCCTCAAGAATTCCTCCAGTGCAGCAGACTGAGACGACATGTGGCACCTTGTGGTGTATGTTTCTTATGGAGTTGTCATTTTGCATGCTAGCCCTCTTTATTGTAGATGAAGTCATCTTTTTTTGGTTTAAGCTTCTTTCTTGTCTCTTGTAACCTCTCTTCATATTGCTGTTGTTTTTTCTGCAGATGTAATGGTTAACCCAGCTGGTGTTACGCTTCACTGCTCTCCAAACCCCCACTTTGGTGACACGTCCCACTGTTTGAGCCAAATGTGCGTTGACAACGCGCTGTGGATGTTAGTGATGAAGGATTGGAGTGATGTAGATGTCTTCACTGTTGCATCCACTTGCAAACTCTCTGCGATGTCACTTGACATTGGCCTCAGGCTTCAGAAAAGCTTTTCATTTATAGCTTTTTTGTGCCTAATCTGGTGCTGATCACTTGTGCATCTATGCACTTTTGTGTCACTGTACATAGATCAAAATCATCAGATGGAGCTGGAAGACAGTGCAGTGAGCATCTATATCAGGTACATTCATGAATTATTAGTAATTTCAGATATGTGATGAATATGTGATTTTGCAGCAGAGTGAAATAAAAACCACTGAAGTCTAACAACAATCCTGCTTACATACAAAAGTTTTAACTCAATGATCCATTCTATATTTTTCTTATTTTTTTAATTTGCGGGTCTACAGGTAGTTCATGAGTTTCTTGACCAGCTGCAGAGTATATCTAGTTTATAATAGTCCATGATGCATAACTTGGTGCAAAAATTAAATTTATCCATATTGAAGAAAGTGATAATAAAGTGTCTAATATAACCCATTAGCACTAGGCTCCTCGTAGGCCTGCCTGTGTTTAGCACCTCTTCTTTTCTGAATGGCTGTTTCATCATGTTCTATGCAGAGTAATGGCTTCTGAAGATAATGACGAGGGTGCATCTGCATCACAGAGTGATGCCATCTGTTTTTAGAACTTCTACAAATCACCGTTAAACAGTTTTAGATGTGACAGTAATGTCCAAGGACAGAGCTGGCTTTTATTTGCCAAACCTGAATGGATTTGAGCAGGCTTTGTCACTTGAACATAAACTTATTTTATCTTCTTTATTTAGCATCATACTCTGAAGGACAGTCTGGCTAGCGCTCGTCCCTACCAGCGTGGTGTCAGAATGAAGGATGGGCGAGTGAATATCGTTAACCATATCAGAAACCCTTGCTTATGCTTCCCTATCTCTGTTTTTTTCTGCCATAATGTAATCCCCTGGGTGAAGTACCATTGTTTGACTTTGAACAGTACAGTGTTCATATTGATGGTTGTTTTCATTCTCGTTTTCACATATAAATAATGCTCTATTAAGAAAGATGAAATTTGCTGGATTTACATCTCCGACATGTGTCTTAAAAAATGACTGAAATGAGATGGATTTGATGGATTTGTTTGAGATGGATGACTGATGCTGAAGTGAACCTATCGGGTCGATGGTGCGCTATAGTAAAGGCTCCATGTTTTCAATGCACTTCTTTCATCTTTCTGATGGTGAGCAGAAAGTGTTGATTCAGTCAGGTGAGGCGCTTTTACAAGTGTTGTTTTTGTGTCCCAACTTAATTTGTTAAGGTATGTAGACATGGTCAGGACAAATGGTTGAAATTCAAACCAAGCATCAGAAGGAAAATGAAAGGGGACATAAGTTAGACTTCAAATACGACATGGTTGTTGGTGCCAGACTGGGTCATCTGAGTATTTCAAAAACTGTTGATCTACTGGGATGTTGGCGCACAACCACCTTTATGGTTGACAGAGAATGGTCTGAAAAAGAAAAATCTCCAGTCAGTGGCAGTTGTGTGGAAAAAAGAGCCTTGTTGATGTGAGACGTGAGAGGAGAATGGGCGGACTGATTGGAGATAATAGAAAGGCAACAGTAATCATCTGTGAATGCACAACATGTGGAACCTTGAAGAAGATGGGCTTCAGCAGCAGAAGACCTCACTGGGCTCCACTCCTGTCAGCTCAGAACAAGAAAGGGAGGCACAATTGGCACAGGTTCACCAAAATTGGGCAGTAGAACATTAGATGTTAGATTAGACATTAAACGTTGACTGGTCTGAGGAGGCTAGTACAGATTGGGAAAGTTCATTTTTGTGCAGAAACAGTTTATATATCAGAGTTAAGCAGAAAGAGGGTGAAAACTGTTCACGCTTTTCAGTCTTTGCCCCTTAAAAGTTATCGTGCACCTTCAGCCTTATGTCTCCGAGCCACCTCAGAAGGTAGACACTGTCTGAACTTCTTCACTGGGATGTTAAATAAGCTGCAGAATCAAGCTCATGAAAAGCCACCACAGTATGATTTCATCCTTTAAAGTTCAACGTCAACAGGACAATCTGTGCTACACTTATGTAATTATAATCCCCTGCCTAGTATTTCTGCATTTACATATGTGTGCATGTATTTGCAAAGTTGCACAGTTCTTTTCCAGATGTTTGTCTTTTTCCCCATTGCTTTCCTACATTCCCTTTTATTTTCTGAATAACTGTTGCTTTAAGATACTGAGAGTGGATTCGGGCAAGTGGGGAAACATAAATCTGAGGCTGACACCCTCAGCGAAAGTCATTAGTCATCTGTCACCCACCCTCGCCTCATGCCATGTCATGAGAAACGCCTCGCTCTCTCACTCCCTCTCCCCCAACTGGCTCCATGACCGGGGCCATCTCTCTCGCCCACAGCCTCATTGTTCTAGTGGAGCCACTGAAATCAGGGAGGGTGACTCCTGTTGATGCAACCTGTGTTGGAAGTCAGATGAGCATGTGTGAACAGATGCTATGCTCAACCGAATGAATATATCAACTGTTATTTGTTTTTAATATAATACCGAGCAGGAAATAAACCCCATCCAGCTACATAATAGGACTTTCTGTTCAGATTTTTTCCTCTTCAGAGGGAACACACATGAAAAGAAGAAAAGAAGTGGTGCTAAAAGTAACAGCAGGAAATAAGTTGACCAAAGGAGACCCCTTTTACGCCACCAGGGTGCCGTTTACCAGGAAACAGCACGCACTGTGGCAAGGTTCACAAATTTTAAAAAAGCCTATTTTGTTTCTGCTTCGGTGAATGTGATTGATGTCAGGCAGGCCCAGAAAGTACGGGTGACTCATCTGGGAATGTTTCCCGAGGTAGGGTGATAAAGGATTTAATCATTGGTGATATGAGGAAAGATGCACACGCTGCACCAGGAGCTGCTGTGTTTCATTTGCTAAGAGGGAAGGACATGCACATGCTACTGCTCTACTCTAGAGGACAGGATGCGGCTCTGATGTTGTCTGACTCCCCTGCACGTGTGTGATTGCAGAGGTCAAACACTAAATGAATCAATGTCCGGATCAATTCCAGGCATTTCATTACCAAGAAAACAACCATTTCTTATTGTCTGTCCAGTGGCTTTTCATGGAATTAAATTTAATCATTTTGTGTGGGCCTTATCGGCAACTGCCCAGACAGGAAATTAACTACTCAGAAAATATTTATCCATGTTGTCCTGCTCAATGCAACTTGATTGTCTTTAATACCCACAATGGTGTTTCACAACACATAATCAGACAGGAAGAAATGCATGTGGCGCAAAGGGAAATTAATCAGGTCTGTTCTTTTATGTCTTTCTGCTGATTAAAAAATAAGACAAATGAAAAGCAAGCACCTGAAAAGAAACCAAATGTGTTGTTGAGAAAACTAGAGACTCTTGGTTCTGTCTGGGGTCCACATAAACATGACACCCTCAAAGGAACGATGGAAGATCCATCAAGCCTTTGCGGAGATGTAGGAAACCTCTTAGAATATTACACCCCCTCAGCTCTTTTCATGTTTAGCTCTTTCCTTGCTGTTGTGTTCCGAGTTATGACCGAAACTTTCACACAATGTTTATGGAGAGATGAAAAATTGCGCTTTTGCTGAGGGGTCAGACTCCCGAGTGAAGACAGGACCATCTAGAGAGCCGTGAGACGAACAGTTCGTCTAAAGTTTCTGCCCCCAATATTGACCACGTACACCTGCACTCTATATATTTTGGATATTACCATGGCTAGTACCATGCTGGGGGAGGTTAAATTTGGAGCACCTGTGAGATTCTTTTTTGTGGGGGAGTTGCACTTTGATGAGGCTCAATGCAGACTACATTTTTACAGCTGCATAATACTTAAGGAAATTATGCAAAGGTAACAGATGATGTACTTCAAAAAAGGGTGAAAAAGGTAAGTTGATTTCATGCACAAGTAAAGTTCAGCTAAAATGTGGAACTTACAGACAGCACTAATCTGTTTTCCAAGTTCACGTTTACATATTTGGATATGGTGAATATTATTAAGCAGTTATTTTGTGTGTTTCAGATGCCTTCAAACTACTTTATTTTCTTAGTCACGTCATCTTTTCTGGATTCTGTTTAATCTCTTCATTATCACATACTCTGAAAATGATCTGCAAAAGGATAAGCTGATGATTTGGATGCTGGTTCCTGTGTCAGTCAGGTCTTTCCCTCAGATCACAAGGTAAATGGTTTAAACTCTTTGTTTCAGTAATCATGAGTTTATTTATAAATTGAGACTTGGAAATGATAAATCAAGAGGCGTCAGTATCACAAGTTCTGCCCAGTCTGGTTTTGGTATGAAGGCCCAAGATGTAAATTGTAGCTTTCCTCTCCTCCTACCATCCCCTCTATAATATTAAGAAATAAAAAAGGTTCCAGTCACTGATCCAAAATAGAAAACATACATCAAAAACTGATAATGTCAGGAAGTCCTTCTTAAAGTCGACACTTTATGCAGAAAACGCCTCACCCTTTAATTCACCTTTCAGCTCGTGATGCATGAAGGTAAGGATACAGTAAAGCCTTTCCACATGGGTGGCATCAAATAAACAGTAAAGGTCAACTCTGGTATTTTTCTTGCACTGATGGACACACACACACGGACACACACATGCACACAATTTCTAACATAAATGATCATATATTAATAGAATCACTTAACACCATTGGAGTTGCTGAAGAGCAGTGAAGGTTAAATGTTTGCATTGTCTTAAATAAGCCTCAAAAGAAATAATGCCACCAATGAGGTGGAGAAATACCTCAGAATATCAACAGCTGGCTCTTGCTGTTGTTTGTTGGGGGGGTGCTACGGCTCTCACTCAGAAATGACAATTATTTTGGTCAGCAACAGAAAACTCATCAGCTCCAAGGTTGTGTGCAGTGTAGAACAATCAAGTTCTTTATAAATGGCTCCATATTCTACACACAAATACTGACAAAAGACCCTTAAACGTAAAAATATTTCCTTTATTTTCTTTCTGGCTCTTAGAGGGGACTGTTGATCTTTTGACTGGGTTATTTAATGACTCATGGAACCTTGCCCCCCTCTTTATGTCTTCTTTCTCATCTTTAAAATGTCCCACCTTGTGCTTCAGTTTGACTGATTGGCTCCTGATAGATGTGAGACAGGCCTGCTGGAACCCCTTAATGCCCTCTACATTATGGGTTGAGGGATTAACAGGGTATTTGAATATTGAACATAGTGATTTTGTATATGTTTGGTATATCCAGAAAGCCAAATCAGCAAAAAAACTGCAGGTGAAACTGACAGATGATTGTGAAATGCTTCCGCAAGGGAGCAAAGCACTTGAAATTCTGCAGTGTGACCCTGGAACACATTTCTGGATGTTAAAAAGGAGGACTTTGCTCAGGATGTGCTCGCAGTCGGCTCATCGTAAAAAAAAACTAATTTTATTGCACTTCTCAGCATCATTTACAATTGAAATTAAATCACTTGAGCATTCTGTTATGGTATGGAGGATTTAGGGCCATATATGAGATGTGCATGTCAACACCAATGCCTGTTGCACAGGCAGTTGTGAGCATTAACCCACAGAGAAGACTTGTGTCTTCCCACAAATTTGTGGCCATCTGCCCTATTTTTAGCATTTGCTGTTTATTCTACAAGTACCTGGAACACAAACAGTGAGAATGACAGTGGAGAAGAGCACAGTCTGCCACACTGGACATTTCCATTAAACATATTCATCTGTGGCACTTTACTTCTTGAATGTGTTTTGTGAATACCAACATACACTTTAAAAGAAACTTTATAGCATTGTAGTTAATACCAGCAGTGCTCAGTTGGCTTGCAGTGTTCTCAAATGTATTTGGATTTCTCAAAAATATGCTACAAAAAGACAAAGTGCAGACTTAATGGCCTAGAATTTCAGAGCTAAGACTTGCGCTGCTTGTGCAGGTCATGATGCTTGAAATTTAATGTAAGGAGCCGAGCCTTATATTGGCCAAGGCAAATTTAGTCACTTTTTTCTTTACACTTGACACCCACCTTCACCCTAAATAGCATATAACCAATCCATTTATGATCATTAATGAGTCACAAATAATGCTAGGAATAAGAGAAACTTCACCTCTATCAGAACTTGTTTGTTTGGTGTGGATTAAACTGTGTATCCTGTGACCTCACTAAATATCCTGCGGCCTCATTAAATATTTCTCATTCACTGCATCTTTGATCTTAATTGCATCAACTTAAACTTGTTCACCTACAGATTTCCCGCAATTACCTCCAAAAGAGCAGAGATGGATAAAATAAATTGATTGGAACTGGAACTATTGTGTTGCGGATTGGCCAATCATGAGATTGTCTGGTGGCTTGTCTGAAGGTTTTAAATTGTATGTCCTTTTTAGCTTAAACAGCATCGGTAGCTAGACTCTAAAGCTCACAACCTTGCTGTCATTAGCGTATGGTGCAGGTTCACCATATCTCTAGTCCCATACGAACACTTTAGGCAGCTCTTAAAGTCAACTGGGGCAGTTATTAAAATGTGGTGAAAATTGCAATTAATTGAGGGTCTGGATTTGACAATGTTGTGAAGGCCAACATATGAACAGTTTCGTGGTGGCGCTAAACATCGGGAAACTGATGTGTATAATCTTCAGTCGTAGCATTAGATGGCAAATAAGATGACACAGGGCTGTGGTGTGCTGTTTACAGGGAAGTAAAGACATCACATCATCATATTGATGACTATTGTGGCTAAAATTGCCAAGCTGCATTTCAGCGTACTGCTTAACTGTTGTTACGCTCGAGAGGACTGGCGGTCAAGTGTGGCGGAACCCCAAAGAAGGCAGACAGACACGGGAATTAAAAAAGTAAACTCTGAAGGTTTAATGAAGCAAAAAAAACCAGGAGGGAAGAAACAAAATGAGAGAGGCCGAGACAAACTATAGGTGCGTGATGCGGCAGACGAACCAAGTTCGAGATCCAGGGGCGAGAGTCTGTGGGGGAGTCCAAGTGTCCAGAGGATAGGAGAAATCCGTCCGAGGAAGGGGAAGAGGAAGAGGTCAGAGGAAGAGGGGCTAGGAAGGTTGCAGAGGAGTCTCTGGAAGACGCAGGGAGACGCAGTAAGATCAAGCACTGGCCTGAGTGCATAGGGGCCTTTTATGGGTGCAGAGTCGTTTGGGCGGATTGGGTGCAGCTGCAGGAGAGGGCCCAGGTGGTGGTGGTTGAGCTGATTGCCCAGGAGGAGGTGGGGCCAGAGTAGGAGTCACAACAGTACCCCCCCCCTTTTGGTCGGACGGGGCAGGCTTGGATGAAGTGGCCGTTGTTTCCGCAGTACAGGCACAACTGGTCTCGGAGTCTTTGCTCCCGCTCCTGCCGTGAGAGACGGGACCGGCCGATCTGCATGGGTTCCTCTCCGACTCTGGGGGAGGAGTGAGCTGGGGATTGCAAGAGGATGTGAGGAGGCGGGGCGGCAGTGCTGGTAAGGGAGAAGTCAGGGACAGAGGAAGTGCGGTGGGAGAGTTGGCGGGTAGAACCGCCCGCACGTTGGGCGCGCTCCTGGCGGCGCTCCCGTAGTCGTTCATCCATCTGGAGCGAGAGGGTGATCAGCTCGTTGAGTGACGAGGGGCGGTCTCTCACAATCAGGTCCTTGATTGCCTCACTCAGGCCCCGTCGATAGACGCTACGGAGCGCGGTCTCGCCCCAGCGGCTCTCTGCAGCCAGGATGCGGAACTCAAGGGTGTACTCCGCAACTGACCGTGACCCCTGCTGGAGAGCGAGCAGACGACTCGCGGCGTCTTCACCGTAGGTGGGGTGCTCGAACACAGCCTTGAACTCCCGTCGAAAGGCGCTGTAGTCTGAGGAGAGGCGGGGGTCCAGGTCGACGGCAGCTATGGCCCAGCTCAATGCCTTGTCGGCCAGGAGGGAGGTTATAAATCCAACCTTGGCCTCGTCGGAAACAAATCTGGAGGGCTGATGGCGGAAGAGCAGCTCACATTGGTGGAGGAACCCCTTGCCCAGGTCGAAATCCCCGCCGAACACACGGGGGCTGGCAAGGTTGGGCTCGGCTCGGGGAGAAAGCGGGAGAGATGGTTCTGATGGAGCAGCCCCACCGGGGTCGCTGCCTAGCTTCTGAATAATGGAAGCCAAAACGGTTGCCATGGCGGACATCTGGTTGGAGAGGGCGGACAGGGTACTGGAGGTGGTCTGGGAGGAGCTCTGGAGCTCGGAAATCTCCCCCTGGATTGTGGGGAAGGCCTTGGTTAGCTCCGACTGAAGGGAGGAGAGCTGGGCAGAGTGGGCCTCCACTCTTCTTTCGAGGGGGGAGGGTAACGTGGGGGTCCTAGGGTCGCCCGGCTGCCCCGGGGTTCCACCTTGACTTGATCTTTCTGTTACGCTCGAGAGGACTGGCGGTCAAGTGTGGCGGAACCCCAAAGAAGGCAGACAGACACGGGAATTAAAAAAGTAAACTCTGAAGGTTTAATGAAGCAAAAAAAACCAGGAGGGAAGAAACAAAATGAGAGAGGCCGAGACAAACTATAGGTGCGTGATGCGGCAGACGAACCAAGTTCGAGATCCAGGGGTGAGAGTCTGTGGGGGAGTCCAAGTGTCCAGAGGATAGGAGAAATCCGTCCGAGGAAGGGGAAGAGGAAGAGGTCAGAGGAAGAGGGGCTAGGAAGGTTGCAGAGGAGTCTCTGGAAGACGCAGGGAGTCGCTGGGGAGCCTGGAGAGATGCTGGGTCCACGGGACGTGTTGCCAAAAACATCAGTAAGATCAAGCACTGGCCTGAGTGCATAGGGGCCTTTTATGGGTGCAGAGTCGTTTGGGCGGATTGGGTGCAGCTGCAGGAGAGGGCCCAGGTGGTGGTGGTTGAGCTGATTGCCCAGGAGGAGGTGGGGCCAGAGTAGGAGTCACAACAACTGTAGCAGAAAAGCTTTTTCCATCCACAACACCCACTGGCCTGGATCATAAGAAACTAAACCAGTTAAACTTACAAACAAGATCTGAACTGGTTGCAGATCCCCATCAACATATTAGACCTAAAAATAATATCTGAAAATGTAGGGGTCCTAATTATGAATAGAATCCATAACACCATTCACAGTTGGAAGAATCTCAACTGCAGTTTCCAACTGTTTGACTAATTAACGTCAGTTAAATGAAGTACGGCATATTTTTTTGAGAGGTAATTATATCATTTTACGATTCACTGACCGTTTGTCACTGCCGACTATAAATTAGCTCTTGTCTGCCTAATTGTGTCTCAGCATATTGGGCAAAGCGTGGGCAGATGAAAGGAATGATTCCAGAGAGATTTCAAAGTTGCGGACTAACGGTTAAGTTTTTAAGTAGTAGAACTGCACTGCCGTAAGACCTTCACAGCACTTCAAACTCTGTCACCCCAGTACCCAGTACTTCATCTGGTTCGATTTGCAGCTGGTGAAGACATCTGGATTATTATCCCTGAAAAGGGATTCTTTGATCTTAAGAGAGGACCAATACAGCCTGAGTCAATCTCCAGACACAAAATGCAACACACAATGTAACTGGAACACAAAACTAGCATCCGTTTAATTTAATAAAATTTAATAATAATAAAATATTGCCGACAACCTGAATTTACCCGTTTCATTGTAATGAAGCAATTGCTGAATACAAGCTGGAGGACAGATTTCACACTGGTGGCTAAGTAGACAGATCATTGCATTAATGCAGGAAACAACAGTGTTACTTTCTAAATATGCTTGTTTGTTCATAGTGAGATCACCACAAGTGGTATAAGTTCCACAAAAATGCTGAAAGTGACAGAACACGCAACCCTCTGTCTAGTTTCCAACAGCTCTGTGGCTGAGTCAAGGCCCCCATTGCTCGCCGCTCAGTGCTGTAAGTAGCATCCATTTGATGAAACTACTCAGTTATTTCTTTAAAAAAGCTCCCGCCCTCCTCACTTGGTTCATTTTGTTCCTTGAGTGTCCAAATACCAGGTAGCAGGTACTTTTTCTCAGTAAAAATGCAATTAGTGTAGACCCGATGCCGTCAGTTGAAATGCGGCAAACCAGAACAGAAAATAGCTACATAAGCTCAGGACCTTAATTACCTCGACCATCTACCCTATTTCAGGTAATTAACTAATGGAATATTCCCTGCAATAATTCATTAAATTTCATATTTTTCACCCACCAGTCTGCCTCTGCCTCCATAGTCCAACCAAACTTGTCAGTGACCCTTCTGGGGAAGGTGGCAGGTATCTGGCATAAGCAAAAGTCTCACTTCGGCACACTGCAGGTAAAGTACCCATCAGCCCACTGTCAAATCACCATTACTGACTGAATATCAGCTGTCTATGTGTTAAAAAGACCCAGAGGACCTGCTCACTGAAGTGCTTCTCCCCCCCCCACTTTTGTTCTTTTTATTTATCAAGAGTCACTCCCTGCCAGAGCCTGATACCTGAAAGACTGAGGGTCTTCTGTGAATCCTTGACAGTGTGTCACTGATTGTATTGCATCGCTTTACTGGAAGAACCTCTCAGATGGAGTAATAGAAACTTGGAAACTTAATGTTATAGCTGAACGAGTCTTTTCTGAGTAAAAAGTTAAAACCGTTCCACACTGACAGTAGCATGGATGAACAAATACACAGAATATAAACACCCTTATTGTTTTGTTGTTTGTACCTCTGGTGCACCATTTGCTTCTCTGCGCTGTTGTCTACTCCACGGTACAAAATTGTCTATGTATCCCAGCAGGAAAAGTGTAATTACAAATTGATGAGTTTGAGGAACAATACTGCAACATTAAAGTCGAAAATTAGTTCTTAGCTCTTGGTGCTGTAATTTGGCCTTTGCCATGTTCGGTGTTTCAATCCAAATTGCTCTGTCACTAGAGATTAAGGCAGGGATGAAGAGCACCACTGAGACTCAGAAAGTCTTATTTTTTTCTTTTTCAAGGCTGAGGTTATGTGTGTTGGTGTGCCTGAAAAAGTCGGAAAGATATTCCATAGTTGTGTGATATAAATTTATAGAGACAAGAAGAGTTGGCCACCAAATATAATCACTATTTAATCCTCACCGTTTAATCACCCTGTTCCTTCAGGATTTGGATCAGCTCTACTTCTGGAAACAATTATGTTCTAAATTTTTTAATGATCCTGCTTTCAAACAAATGGATAGCATCAATGCTAACTTAACATTGATTATGACAACAACAATATTTATATAGAATTTCTGACCAAAATCCATGTCAGAATGTATATATCAGCTCACAATTTTAAAGCATTGTTTTTTTTAAAGTCTCCTTTTTCCCCAATTGTAGTTTACTTTATATTTGAAATTTCACTTGAAACCACAAGAAAGCTCTTATGAACATGCAATAGTATATGTATTATCAATGATAATACCCTAGATTATCATTTAAAGGCAAATAATCCAGGCCTCACACATGAATCCATTTCAAACAGCACCACAGTAAAGTGAATTAGCAGAGAATGTGGTTGGAAAATGATTAATTTGCTGCGTTGGAGGAAAAAGATGGGTAATTGATTGCGGCTCACGATCTCGAAGTGCTTTTGAAAACCTCTTTTGCTGAATCTTTAACGTGTTTGATGCCGAGAGATGCAGTGCGGCGCAATGGTGGATGATGTGCGTTTTACTGCTGAGGCTGGAAGCAAAGCCTTAACTGTCAGCTTATCTAAATGAGATTGTTTTTATTGATTTTACCATGTCCTCTGGTTGTGTCATCCAAGCAAACCAGGGCTGACGAGAGATTGACTTTAAATACGAAAGGTAAAATGTTCAAAATTACATGATGCAAGTGGCATTTTGAAGGAGAACAACCTGTTCCAACTGGTAGCATTGAGTGATCATACAGATGGTATACTCCGTAATCATATCTGTCTGTGCTGGGAGAACTGCACCTTTATCTTCACAGGAGCATCACTCTGTTGGTAGCTCATGGTTGGTGTGAAACCCACCCCTGCCGGTAGTCACCATTTCCTCCTGTAATGAAAAGGTCATCTGAGGGAGCGCGTCTAATAACGGCAGATAACCCAGAGTGAACATCTGCAGAGAAACCTGCATCGCATCATTCAGTCATCAGCAGAATGTGTTCACAAAAGGTCCTGACACAGCATCATAGGTCACCACCACTGTGGACTACGCGTCTCCCACTTTCCCTCTGAGGTTTATTGAAGCCATTTTTTCTGCACAGGTGTTGAAACAAGGAGCATGGAACAAGGTAGCCATCTTCTCTGCTGCATGTCTGTGGCAAAACTGAGATACACACAATGGGATTCTAAGCCAATATGCTGACCTTTTCATTTACTTCTGCTTGGAAAGATGATCACAAAGGTTTCTATCCAATTGCACATTTTTTGATGAGGTGCCTGCACAATACCAATGTGGCCTTATTTGACCTCATGTTATTTTTGAACGCAGCGGGAGGTAAATGCAGGCTCTAACAACACTGAATTTAAGCTTTTGAAATGGTAGTTTCACAAATAGGAACTTTTTGATTGTCCAATTGTGTTTGTAGCACATTTTGCTTTTCAAAATACTTTGTACAGTCAGCTGTAAAATTTATTACCATACACAGACATAAATACACACAGTGAGTGAGGATATGTCAGGTAATATGGAGAAAGGGTGTCAGGGACACATTTTTATTTAGTTTTGTCAAGTCCTGCACCTCAAAAGAGCAAATCTGGTGCAGGATTGTTGCATTATAATTTGAGGACAGAAGGAAAGATGATCCACCCAGGATGGCCTCTACCTTCCTTGAGGCTATGGCCCTTTATAGATTATTAGATTAGATTAATGATAGATGAATCTAAAAACAATAATGTAAAAATCTCACAAAATGTGCTGGTGAACTTTTGCACATGCAGTATCAGTGCTGACAGTGAATGTGATTGGATCTTTATATGAAATCAATAAGTGAGTTTTAAACCACAAGACAACCAGTTTATCACCACTCTGCATATTGATAGTTAAAGAGTTAAATACAGTGGGCAGGACTGGGTTGAACTGCACCACCGAGCTGCTCACTGCAGCCAGGCGCTTCTCCTGCCTAATTTTTTTGGCGTGGAGGTCCAGTACATTTTTCATTTCATATTTTATAGACTTTTCCTGGACAGCAAATGCATGTGGCAAAAATGGTGCCCCTGAGCAGTATATACAGTATACTGTGTATATATATATATATATATATATATATATATATTTTTTTTTTTTTTTTTTTTTTTTTTGGAACGTGAACTTTGAAGAGAAAATAATCTTCTGAGCTTTAGGATTGTGTTCAAATGAACTCTCACATAGTCCAAAATCGTCCTTACTTAAATATGGGCTATGGTTTGATGGCTTTGATTAGGTTTAATTACCAACATCACCATCTGTATTATTGTCTAATGCATGGGTTTAGTATTTAATAAAGTGCTTAGAGCTCTCATAATCTGGGTTAATTTATTCATTTGAAACATACTGTCCAAGCACATTCATGTCGAGAACCTTAATTTGTTTTTCAACATGATGACACTCAAAATATTATGCCACAATTATAATTACAAATGTCACATATTGCTAGTTGTAAACTATTACTAGAAATAGAAATTATATGCCAGCTCTTCACATAATGGTTACATGCATAATTTGATGCTTTTATTGCTGAGACTAAACTGAAATAAACAAGGCAGAGGCACTCTTTGAAAGGCTCACACGTGGCTGTCGAGTACTGAAAACACAGGCGACAATAAACACATATTGAGCCATTTACACTTCAGTAAAATCTTCTCTAATTTCACAAAAAAAAAAATATATATACTGATCAGGAGCATTTCTATTACATTAAGATGGATAAGCGTCATCCAGATGGGAAATAGTATCGGTATCACTTTTACTTACTTTGGACGCAACATGCCTTGCAGAGGCTGTCATTACAACCTGGTGTATAATTGTAGCCTTTTCAGCCCAGAGAGAGACTCAAGGAGTGAATATTATGTTCCTCTTGAGACCAACTTTAGTTCAATGTGATCACACACTATTATATAAAATAATAATCTTATTTTACCAGAGACAACATTCTTTGCACATTTGCACATAATCAGGAGCTCTTCTTCCAGAAAGCACATCAATAAATCAATAAATAGGCAACATTTTTTTCTTGATTTCACATTTCTTTATTTGGATACGATCTCACAAATCTATTTGAACTGCTAAATGCTAACACTAAATGAAGGCTTTATGCAATCAGGATTTTTGGGGACGGTAACTCATTGACTCATGACTTTAAATAAACCAATAACCAATCACAATTTGTTCACATGAGGGAATAATATCTCTGTTTATATTATGTGTTTATTTACTTATTTATTTACTTGTGTGCTCCAAAACAAATATATTATTACCGGTAAGCATTTTTTGCCAATGTTAAAAATGTTAAATATCAATGACCTTTAGAGGGCATTCAGGGCGGACCAAATGTAATTTCAAATTGCAATCAGGACAAAACAAGTACAGGTCTGTAACCAACATTATCGTATTTATTTCAAACTAAGTAGTACAATCCATGTAACAATGTATCCGCACTTCATGAATGGCTGATGTCATCGACTAACTGCACAATTTTCCCGTTCAAAAAGGGGAAAATGTTGGGGACATGAATGTGCCATTTTAAACTTTTTTTTACTTACCCGCTTTATCCCTTCTGGGGTCATGCGAAGAGTTGGGGTTTGTTACCCTGCTCAAGAGTACCACATTAGTGCCCTAGCACCTCCCCTTGCTACTGCAGATGGGCTTGAACTGAGAACCCATCACTTCTCAGCTGCCCAACTGAGATACCACCGCCTCTCAATGGTATACTCGGTTTTCTCGGTCTCCCAAAAAAAGATAAAGCCATCGTAAACTTTTGGAGAATCAGATTACTAAAAACACAAAGCCAAAAAATCCAAGACAACAACATTCAATTTCTCAGTCAGTGCACCTTGGCTTGCATTCTCAAGTGAAACCAAATCAGAAATTAATAATTTTATAAGTTGCCTTTCTTTGAGAAATCCTCAACTAAACAAAGAGCCCAGATGAGTATATGTGGATGTAAGTACAGTATTGACCGCAAAACACTACATGCAAAATTGCTTGTGTATTAGATAAGAAAATATGACTTTTGTTCCTGATTTCAGGGAGTACTGGATACTAATGCAATCCCACATGAGTTCATCATTATTGATGCAGATAGGTTCAACCAAGCAAATAGCAGAAGATAGAGAAGAACGTCATTGGCCTTTATAGAATGTCCTTGCAAATAGGATGGGAAAATCGAATCATCTCCAATAGGCATGGCGTCCTCCGCCACCAGGCCAAACTTGGACCACACAGGGTGTTGCTGCACTGCTTTGTACCCAAAGCCTACATGGCACGCTGCTATAGCTGCAAGGTATACCTAATTCATGGAACAGGCTTTTTCTTTCTCAAAGAGCTCCTGTAAAAACAACAGTATCACTGGCATAGGACACTTAAGAGGCATGTGGTCCCATTTGAGTCACACCCCAATCACTCCCACTTCATATCATATACTGTAGAGCAGGGGTCACCAACCTTTTTGAAACCAAGAGCTACGTCATGGGTACCGAGTCGTGTGAAGGGCTACCGCTTGACCCACTCCTAAAATAACAAATTGTGTGTGTGTGTGTGTGTGTGTATCAATAACTTAGAGCGGGCAACAGAAAATATCAATATTCAACACTTTATTATTATTAATCTCAGCAATTGTTCAGATGATCACTTCTACATTTGATCAGGAAAAAAATGTGGCGTTTTCACCAGACCCTTTCAACCATAAGAAACTAAAACATTTTAACAATTCATAAACTATGTTGAACCATGTTTTAAAAAGTTATGCAACATTTAAAAAAAAATAACTTTCATATTGAATAAATCTTAACTGAACAAATCTACTGCAATTCTGCTCAAATTTGTTACATTTTATAAACACACTTTTTAGCTCCTGGGCCTTCTCTGACTGTAGAATGCTTCCCGGTGGGTCGTTAGCATTGTAGCATTGTAGCTTTCATGACGCGTAGTGAAGCGTCGCTCCACATTGTGCTGCTTCGCCGTCATCACAGTTGCCCCACAAACACAACATACACACGTTCCTTTCACAGTAGTAAAAAATGACTCTTCCTCCCATTCACTTTGAAAATGATAAATTTACTGTCTTTTTGCCATGTTTTTGGGGTAGAAAATTGCCCTCCACTCACCATCTTCACTGCCCGCTAGTTTATTCTCCACAAGCGCAAAGGTTCTTTCATGCGCACAATACTGACCTTTGAACTAGGTCAGAGTTCACCTTCACTTTATTTATATTTTTATTTATTTTTAAGATATTGTCATTTAAAATCTATGTAAATGCAGGTGTAATTTAAAAAAAACATAGCGGTAGAAAAAAATTTCCTCACTTGCGAGTTTTGCTATTTTTAGAACAGGCTTGCGGGCGACTCATGTGGTCATTGTGGGCGACTTGGTGCCCACGGGCACTGTGTTGGTGACCCCTGGTGTAAAGTAAACTTGTAACTGTGAATGTTAACTGTCATAATGTGCTCGTCAACTGATGTAGAGAATCATATCGAGATCTAGTGGAGTGGTCCCTGGCCAGGCCTACAGTTGCAGAAGCTCCAGATATGGAACACCGTCCCTCCCCCCTAGGCTAGACAGGCTAACCAGTCCTGTCAAAGATGCATTTTCCCGCCCATAGAAGCTCCACCAACATCCAATAGTGATGTGCAATTCTGAATAATTCCATGATCCAATTTCTCAAATTAGTGATATATCACAATATCTACAAAATATTGACATTCAAAAGTACTTTTAACACTGATTCAAGACAAATAAATTGTATATATAATATGTTTATATTTATATATTAAAAAAGACAACATTTCAGGATATGAAAGACTTACTGTTAAAATAATTATTCAGGTGGTGACATCACCAGCCTGACTTGCTGGGGGAAAAAATGATACAAAGTAAGAGGGGACAAAAAATATTTAAAAAAGCAGAAGAAATATTCTATCCAGGCGTATTTTACTACAAAAACAGCTGATACAAGAGAGCCAGCAGTGGCGATGTGACATGATATGAGTCAGCGCTTGAGGGGTGAGCTTCAGATGCAGTTAGAAAATCAATAACACATTAAAAACTTTAATTATGAGAATAGACTTTAAGGTGAAAATTTATTATAAACCCTCAGATAAAGACTGATGTAATCCTTTTTCTTTGAGAAAACACCAACCTGCTCTTTCAAAATGGAACTGGATATCTGCAAATATCAGAAGAGATGCAGGTGTAACATTGTAAGTTATCTATTTAAATTAGAGAAAATGCTCACTCTGATCACTAACAGACATATGGATGAAATCGGCCTCTTTATGACGCCTCCACTCTACATTAGTCATGAAACAAAGATTTTATTTTTTCTTTGCCTTTGAATAATAAAAGTGAGCCAGTCAAAGGGTCATGTCATTAAACAAGCTGCATTTCTTCAAACGAGCAGTAACATTCCAACCCTCCCTGCAGACCAACAACCCACCCACCTTCCCTTTCCCATCATCTCTCCTACCTCGGCTTGGCAGTAATTGTGTTTTTTTGTTAACATTCAGTGCTCCACTCTCATTTTCTTAATTATTTAAAGGTTTTCTACCCGGTGTCAATTGCCCCCTGCTAATCCCCTCACCCCCCTGGGGAATATTGACCGTTCTTTGCTCAAAATCTTTACTGGGATTACTCTTTCTGGAGACACCTTACTCACTCTCTTCCCCTCTGGAATAACTATTTAAGGTAATTGCAATTTTATGAAATGCAGATGGGCATGCTAATGTTATTAGAATTTATAATAAGCACTTTAATTTTAATTTAAAGCAGAATGAGAAATAGTGCATGTGTAATGATACTGAAAATTTCTGCATCTTTTAACTCTTGTAGAAATGACATCATTAATTTGAACTGCTCTGTGTATAAGAAATAAGATGACGATAAGTCAAGTTAGCTGGGAAAGATGAAATGACATCAAGAATGACATGAATTAGGCATGGAAGAGGCATTTTCTGCACTTTGCCTGCGTGCAAAGGTGGATGTCATGAACTGTTGGAAGATTGCAGTATAGCACCTTTATTCTTGTAATGTGGACTTTAATAATGACATTTTCACTGTTTTTTCCCTTCTTTTGTACATGTTAAAGATTCCTCAAGTTGCTTACCGAGTTGCTCGTGAGAATTGCTGTAGTGGTTCTCTCATTAATCTGTTCTTGTTCTCTTGATGACTGCTAAATGACTCGGTGCTGTAGTTGCAGATTATGCTAACACTCCTACAGACTGAGGCAGAGTGTAAACGCACAGCCAATCTTTTTCCCTGCATTTTCCTGAGGAAGTAGCAGGGACATTTATTTAATAAATAGAACCATCTAACTATCCAGTTAGATGAGTCTTCTAGAATTCTCATGATAGTTATTTTGACATTGATGGTAGTATCAAAAAAAAAACTGAAGACTGAATAAACGATTTGATCAATTATCTATACACACAAAGATTATACACAAAGCGTATACACACAAAGATCGATACCGGATGTTTTATTCATTAGAAACAGAACCCAACTGCTTCTAGATAGATGTTTACTACAGAAGAAATCAATATCTATACACATAACATATGTAAATCCATACCATTCATACAGAGTTTAGAGTTGGATCAGGCAGCACAGACTGGGGTTTGATTCGTGCCAAAAAGAGCAGCGTGGTGCATTATGATTGGAATAATTATTTTGATTCTTTATTGAGACCTCGGATTTTAATGGAGTGATTCAATTTTATTCAAAGCCATTAAGTTTAATTTAAGCATGTCACATGACTTGACACATAGAAGGCCATGCACATATATTATGTCACAAATACAAATCGTTGATATTCACCTTTTCTCCTCCACCTAAAATGAGGCCTTTTGCTTTTATATGCTCTTCCAAATTCACCTCTGATCTTCCCGATTGTCCTTTGCTCCTCAATAGACCCACAGCTTAACAGCTTTCTGAAACCTATTCTTCCCATCATTTCCATTCTTTCTTGACTTTTGCAAATACCTTGACTTTTCCACACTGTCTGAGCCTGTATGCCGTTCCTCTTATTAAAAAAATCAGTAAAACAGATGGTAAAAATTACAATAACTGCATACCTAGTAACTGCAAAATCATGGCATATTTATGTTTGAAACTGACTGAACAGGCCGTCAAACACAACAGAATAACTGATGTGTGAACGTGAACACAGGACGTTCAGCTCTTTTCTTCCCCCACAATAAAAATAAAATGGTTCTTGCAATGTTTACATTACTTCTCAATCACTCTCTTGCATAATAAATACCAACAAACATTTCTTTTCCCTGTTCAATCCTTCATAAGGGATTAAGAATGCTCCGCCGTTGTGAATCAGCGCAAATAACCTTGACTCATATTTTCTCATTAAAGTCTACAGGAAAAACCCAGATGTAGGAAAGGGTCAATAAAATGTTTTGAATTGTTAAAAACTACATACATATTTATCCTGCACCGTGTACCTGGATACCTGAATGGGAAAACCAAAACATAAAAAAACACTGAAAGCTCAGAATAAAATAGGGAGATGTCAACAGTAAAAAGCAACACTCTCATTGATTATAGCCCATGCAGTTGTGTGGGGCTTTTTTTCTCTTACTTTAGTCTGAAATTGCATGCTGGCAGTTTCACTGATGACCCCTCAGCTCGGAAAATGGAGTAAAAAGAGTCAGGGTGACAGGTGAGTGAACACATGGTGATGAAGAGAAGTTTGTGGCAGTGGCTACTGAGCCATGGGTTCCGACATCAGTCACTGGAAATGTCGCTTTTTCTAGGGTTCCCTCACAGTGTCTACCCTATGTCTGAATATATGCACTGATGGCAAAAAAAGGCTGGTGACAAGGATTTATATGTCAAGGTCAGAACCTTTACTGCCCATCAGCCAACTGTGGAAGCATTTACACAACTGCTCTAGAATCCAAAGCATACTTTCTGACACCTGAGCATCTGAGTGTGGGGCTTTGGTGCATTTTCAAATCTGCTGCAGCTCTGCTTTTCTTATTTTAGATCAAAATCCAAACCTAATGAATATTGCTGCTTAAAGGTAAAGGTCACCACCCTGGGTGTTGACCTTTACCTCCACTTTTGTTTTTACTTTGCTGACACTTGATATTTTCATTTTATACTTTGTAGAAAACAAAAAAATGGTTACTGTCTGCTTCTGTTTTCAACTGAATAGAGAGAAGCCTTCATAAAAGAATAAAACATATAAAACAATCAAAGCCCTTTATAATGAATATTTGAATTCCATGAATGATGTAAGTTGTATTTTTCTTTTATTCTTATAGTTTATTTGGGTGCAGATGTTCTACTTGCGGGTTAGGATGGTTGGTATTCTCTGATGTGCTCCATATGTGTTAAGGAGCACAGCTTCATATCTGGCAAATGTTAGGGATTGACACAATAGTCATTTTGATCAAAACTATGCAGTAAAAAAAATACATAGTCGCAACATAGCATCTTTTTTATGAAAACTAACATCCGGATTGGTCAGCAACACCATTTTTTTTTTTTTGATAATTATCGGATCTTAAAAAAATGGCCAATACTGTTCATTAACAAAAATAGTTGTGCACACAGCATGGCACCAGAACAATTGCATCGAGTGGCTTGTTAAGCTATGCTAGCATGAAAGATTGTGAAGCTTACTTAAACTAATCTTGACAAAAGCCAGCCTGGGTCAAATGATTGTAAATGTGACAACTTGACATTAAGATGTCAGTGGTGGTTATTTATTAGCATTAGATTTGGTCCAGCTTCCTTTCCTGTATAGTTTTGGTGCACCATCGAGACCATTACTTCCGTTGCCATGTTGCGTGTGTAGCTCCTTGACAATGTAGGCAGTAAATGGATCTAAACTATGACACTAATAGGCACTGGCTAGAACACAGCTGCAATGCTTTTATTATAGAATTCTTTTAAATAGAAAAAAACAAGACTTTCTGTCTGACCAGAAAAGGCTCATATTGTTAAAATCTAGCAACTACCTCCTAATGGCTCTAGCTATTTATTTTACAAACTTGGATTTGTCAAGGATCAGCTTGGATCTGGGCTCTTTTCCCATGTAATTTGTCTGGGAAACACAGCTGCTATGGTATTAATAACTTTAATGTATGTGTACTTGAAGTGATCACTGCAAATGTGTATTGGCAAATCAGACCATGTCAGTATCAGCAAAATACTGTTTGGGACACTATTGGGACAACCTTTCTAATGACCACAACCCGGTAATTACTAAAGCAATTTCTCATGGCCTCCTAAGCCTTCAGAGACATACAAAATGTAAAGCGTTGGTACAAGTACAGAACTTTGTGGAACTCCATGTCTAACCCTATTATGACGAGGAAACTGGAATCTATAAATATGATTTATACAGACTGTAACTGAGTCACCTGGACCATATTAAGAATTTAAGAGATTAAAGGAAGATTAGATGTATGATATGCTAATCTATCAGGATCCACCAATTTTTTATTTATTTATTTTTAAGCAATGGTTTGATTAACGCAACCTCGTAATACAAGTGTACATACTATGTCACAATGGATTAGGTTTCTAACCTGTGAATTATTGCAGAAGCACTTCACACCACCAGTGATGATGTCAGTGGTAGGTATGCACGCAGAAGCCAAATGGTGGAATTTCTGTCATCCTTAAAGGATCGCAGGTGTTAAACCAATTCATCGTACTGTGACTTTTTCCGTGATGAAGATTTTTCTCAGTGCCGATGGCTCAGCTGAATGCCCAATGCTCACAGTTTGCCACTGGTATATAATACATTTCCCAGAGGCAGCAATAGATTACACTTACATAAATCAGATTGCATTAATTGGGAAAAATGCAGAAAAAGATTGCAGTCTGTATACATTCTGTTGGCTCAATGTAACCAAAAACACACACACACACACACACACACATATATATATATATATATATATATATATATATATATATATCGAGATTGGGTACAAAGCCCCAATGATGGACGGAATCGGGACAAGGGCAGCTGACCTGTGAGAGAGAATCATGAAGTCCTGGGGGAACTCAACTCAACCTCCCTGCCAAGTCTAACACACAAAGTACCAGACAAATCTCTACTGGAGGACATGAACACGGCACTGTCAACCATCCCTACCACTACCATCACTGAGACCAATCAGCTGATGAATGCAGCGGCAACGGTAATCCTACAGATGCTTGGCTATAAGATGAAGAGCATGAATAGCCATAAGGAGCAAATGGCCCCATGGAGGAGAAGGCTAGAGGCAAAAATCATGGCAACATGGAGAGAAGTCAGCCTCCTAACAGAGGTGAGTAGAGGCGTGAATCCAAGGACAGGGCGGCCCAAGAAGTACAACAAACTGTCCATACCTGAGACACTGGAAACTGCTAAGCAAAGGCTCACAGTCCTGGCTACCCGACTAAAGAGGTACACAAGAGAAGTAGAGGAAAGGAGAATAAACAGGGTGTTCTCCACCAACCAGGCGAAGGTCTATTCTCAATGGTAGGGCAACAAGATGACAACAGACTCCCCAGGGCTGAGACGGAACAATACTGCAAGAATATCTGGGAGAAAGAGGCAATGCATAACACTACTGCCCGATGGCTGCAAGACCTACTGACTGAACCCAGCCAACTCCCAGAACAAGACCCCGTAGTCATCACCTTTGCAGACATCCAAACAAGAGTGTCCAAAATAAAGAGCTGGACAGCACCAGGGCCCGATAAGATCCACGCCTACTGGCTTAAGAAGCTGACTGCACTCCATGAACGTCTGGCAGCACAGTTGAACCAGCTGCTAACATCAGGGAACCACCCAGAGTGGCTAACCCAGGGCTGGACAGTCCTCATAATGAAGGACCCCCAGAAGGGCACAATATCATCCAACTACCAGCCCATAACCTGCCTCAGCACCACATGGAAGCTCCTATCAGGCATCATAGCGGCTAAGATCAGCAGGCACATGGATCAATACATGAGCAGAGCACAGAAAGCCATAGGGAACAACACCAGAGGTGCCAAGCACCAGCTACTGGTCAACAGGGCAATCGCCCAGGACTGTAGGATGCGGCACACCAACCTGTGCACTGCCTGGATTGATTACAAGAAAGCCTATGACTCAATGCCGCACACATGGATACTGGAGTGCCTAGAGCTGTATAACATCAACAGGACACTAAGAGAGTTCATCCAGAACTCCATGAAGCTGTGGAACACGACTCTGGAGGCCAACTCAAAGCCAATATGCGCAGGTGAGCATCAGATGTGGCATATATCAAGGAGATGCTCTGTCCCCCCTGCTGTTCTGCATAGGCCTAAACCCCCTCAGCCAGATCATCACCAAGAGTGGCTATGGGTACCAGTTCCAAAGTGGAACAACTGTCAGCCACCTCTTCTACATGGATGACATCAAGCTGTATGCCAAGAACGAGCGTGACATCGACTCCCTGATTCACCTCACTAGGTTCTACAGCAAAGACATCGGGATGTCATCCGGGCTAGACAAATGTGGGTGGATGATATCTCTAAGAGGAAAGGTGATCACAACTGATGGGGTTGACCTACCTGAATGGAACATCACAGATGTACAGGACAGTTACAAATACCTGGGGATCCCGCAGGCAAATGGTAACCATGAGGAGGCAGCTAGGAGGTCAGCCACAGCCAAATACCTACAGAGGTTAAGACCTGAAAAGTCAGCTGAATCAGATACCCTGCTGGCATAATACCCTGGCCACTGGAAGAGATACAAGCCACCGACATCAAGACAAGGAAGCTCCTCACCATGCACGGAGGGTTTCACCCTAAGTCCAGTGTCCTGAGACTGTACACAAAGCGAAAGGAAGGGGGCCGAGGACTAGTAAGTGTCCGAACTACTGTCTAGGAGGAAACAACAAGCCTCCTAGAGTACAGCAAGATGGTCCCTCTGACCCACTGCTGAGTGAAAGCCTCAGGCAACAAAAGCCCACCAAGGAGGAGGAACCTGAGGGGCTATCATGGAAGGACAAGCCCATGCATGGAATGTACCACCGACAAATTGAGGAAGTGGCTGATATTGAGAAAACATACCAGTGGCTTACAAAGGCCAGACTGAAAGACAGCACAGAGGCTCTACTCACAGAGGCTGGACAAGAACAGGGGTCGGGGTCTACCACACCAGACAAGACCCCAGGTGCAGACTGTGTGGAGATGCCCTTGAGACAGTCCAGGCTGCTATATAATATATAAAGTCCTAAGCAGGGTTCTTGAAATACTTTGTTTACTTCAGAATTAAGAAAAGTCTATAAAGACACTTATTGGGTGAATATGAGGGATGTGTATCAACAGATTTTTTGCAAGATCTAATTAGTATTCTTATCTTACCTGTTATGATCTTATTGGCTCTGTTGATGAAAAGGAATCATTAAAGCAACAGTTTTATCCAGCTCACATCTCTGTGTTAGATCCTATGCTGACTAAATTATCTGCTGCACATTAGTGCACATGCACTTGGCTGTAATTAAAATTACTATATGCCCTTGTGTCTGTGCGGGCATGCGTGTGTACCGGCGGTGTCATATCTAAAAAGTGGGGGTTGATGTATTCATAAGGTGACAGTTTGATATCTAATCCTACAAAAGGACAATCAATAGCTCTAACATTATTGAACAACTGAGCGGTGAAGCTGCTTTAAAAGGAGAGTCATGCTTTCTTAATAGTATTTCAATTATGCAGGGTAATTTAATATCATGGCATAATTACAGAGATGTTACACTTCACCTCCGATCGTCCTCTCCCTTACTTTCTTTTCGATTCTCTCCATGTTTCTTCCTGCACTTGGTTAAGGTTCTGAAAGAGGACTTTGGATTTTTTACACACACACACACACACACACACACACACACACACACACACACACACACACACACTTTTTGGTGATATGTGTCAATAGAAAAGAAAAACAAATAAAAAAACAAAACACTGTGATCCAGATTAAATTGAACATCAATGTCATTATATCATCAACAAAATGATGAGAATAATAGCTCTATGAATTACAGATTACCAAAAGAGTGGCATTGAGAATTACAGTCAGAAAGTTCATCTTCAAGTCTAAGGTGATCTTAAATGGGACAGGGAGTTATAGACAGCATTTATGTAACATCAGTCGACATTTACAAAAGCTTCCAATTCTGAAGCTACACACTCTCCACTCCTGTACACTGGAGAATGCTCCATCAGATGAATCACAGGACATTTGTGTCAGGCTAAACTTATCAGTATGATCAGAAGATATATCACATCACTGGCTTAATTGCATGTCACTGAGGGAAAAGGTGAGCCAACAAAATCATGCACAATAGCAATACTAATGAATAACACATTTGTCATATTTGAGCTAAAAAAGCAAAACTGACCTTTTTAATTCCGGGGCAAAGTACATGTATAAGTTGAAAAAGCCGGATTGGCATGAAAACAAAAGGATGGATATTTGGTTACCTTGTCAAAAAGTCTTTGCTGGTTGTTATTGGATTCAAATGGATCCCTCAACAAGCTGAGCACATTGATGAAATGCACTATGAACCCACCATCCACTTTCCATTTGGCTAAAGTCGCACATAGTTTCATCCATCAATTTAAAGAGGAAGTTCTTCAGACAAGTCTGTAAAAAATTGAGCAAAACTGCTTGTTCAGTGAGGAAAAAACACCAGCACTTGATGGCATTTTTCGGGACCTTTTTTGATGAAGGCTGCAAAAAACTAAACCCGAAGCCATGTGGAAATAAATTTGATTTTGATGACTGCTATAGTGTAAGAGTTTAATCCCTTGGAACGGACAAAATTTGGAAGTTGAGATACCTAAAGCTCTGCCAACAAGGCACTGAACCCCCAAATGCTCACAAAGTGTCCCATGCCTTCGCCTGTATGCAATTGGGATAGCACCCTCCCGGCAATTCTGCAAGGGAAATTAAAAAAAACAATCCAGCTTTACACTCAAATATATCTCACCAGGATCCCCCAGGGGCATCAGAAAAGGCCTCGCCATGGGCGATTACAGGACAGCTCATTGTATTGAAATAAATAGTTTACACTTGAAACCACTCATGATTCATTCAATAATTAAATATAATCGACTCAAGCAAAAACAAGGAATAAATGTATTTTTACTAATAATCATGAACAGTAAATATTCTACAAGGGTCATTTGATGTTTAATCACATGAGTTTCCATTTTAGGAGTAGCTCATAAAAATGTCCACAAGTGGTAAACTGCATTTTTAGTTTTTGCATCTCATTATATATATATGTGTGTGTGTGTGTGTGCATATATATATATATATATATATATATATATATATATATATATATATATATATATATATATACAAATGGATTGAAATTAGGAAACACTAAAAATTCAACCAGTCAACACTATCTTGTGCCCCTGTAATTTGATCAGCAAAAAAAGTTGCTGAATTCAGTGTGCAAAGAAAACAATGTGACCAGAAACTAGAAAGGGATGAGAAATGGAGAGTAGAGTTACGAAATAAAGCCCGGGGGCGGTAAATATATGTGCAGAGTTTATAAAATATGTTCCTGTCACATTGGACTGTTCAAAGGATGTGTGTTTTGTTTATGTTGAGAAATCTTAGAAGCAATTGTGGAAAAAGTCATGGGCCAAACATGGTTAGAGATCAGGACATGTGAGACGAGCAGAGGTGTTTATCCACTCCCATTTTGCCAAAACTACCCAGAAAGGGTTGAGTGCTGCATCAGGCAAAACTAATTGTGGAGGTCAGCCAGTTCTATTTGTCCCTCTCTTTTTAAGCATGATCAATTGAAACCATGGTCTCAAGGTAGAAAGGTGAATGTCTCCCATTGTTGAAGAGCCTGATTGGAAATTGTGACATATACTTCCAAAGATGACTCTATACTAGACCAGATTCAAGCTTTTGATTTAGCAAGGATTTATACTTGTTGAGGGTCCCAAGGCAAGACACCAAATGCCAGGTTAAGTTCCCTATTTAAATATTTTACTTGAGTCTGCCATTACACTTACAGTGCTACTTTACACACATTCTGCCTCAGACAGTCTGCTCGAGCAATGCAACATCTATTGAAGAAGTGTAGGAATTTGACTGAAAACAGGGCAATAGGAACAAAGGAATAGGGATTTTATTTAACCAGACAAGGAATAATCTTAATAATTATCTGCTCTCCAATCATTAAATCAGTGAATAGGGGTTTGACATTGTGGAAAAACAAACAACAACAACAACAAAAAAGTTTCAGACAGGCTTCATCTTTTGACATGCTTCTGTCAAGGTCATTGATGACGACATCACCTCCACAAACAATAAACAGGTCTGCATAGTTGCCATCTTCAATGTGGCCAAGGCCTTCGATTAAGTGGACACAACATCCTCTTACAATGTCGACCTGTCCAGGAGATGTATCAACTGGTTTGCCAGCTATCTCAATAACCGTGAACAGTAAGTGAAGTCAGAAGATGTGGTGTCACATTGTGTTAAGCCTGGGTCCAACCTTGTTCTCCATCGACATAAATTATGTGGCCCAGGCTATTGGTGCTTTCCGGAAACACTTTTATGCTGAGGACACCGTCATTTACTCATATGGCCCTTCACTCATATGGCCCTTCACTCCACTCTGCCTAGATTTAACATTTAAATTTAGATTTAACAATCAGATTTATCATTTACATGTAACATTTAATATTTGCATTTAACATTTAAAATGAACAGTTCAATATATATCTAAGGTGTTTATTTGTGACTCTAAAACCATGCACCCACAGAAAAGGAAGCATCAAACTAAACCGATAATCAAAACAAAGCTGTCAGTGAGTACCCATCACTTGGATTCATAAATGGGAGAACAACCGTCAACTTGTCTCTGTGTTATACAACATATTTGTGTGAAACTGGAATTGCTTTGAAGATTAAGTAAACAGGAAAAAAAATACTGGATGTTCAGCCAGATTTCTGTCTGAAGATGACGTTCATTCATCCACAAACTGACAGCTGCTATGCAGCAATATCACCCCCCCCACTCGGTGAGTTGTTCCTGACTGTTCATTGAGTTGAGTCGAGCATGTTAATCACAGTTGCAATCAAAGTTTTTAAGATTTCAATAGCTTTATCGCCACGGTCAATGTTATCATCAATTTGCCGGATGGTCTGCTACTATGGTTTGAGTTTAAAGGATATTAATGTTGTTAAAATATTTTATCTGTTGTGCTTATACTAATGCAGCTAGAAAATTAAAGCAACTTAGAGTGGCACTTTCAGTGTGTCGAGACATTCCTCGGCAATGATACAGAGGTTGACAAGTGCTCAGAACAGTGTTGCACAAGCACAACCTCAAGTTTGGTGGCATGGCAGCTCAGGACTGTGCAATTTCAGGGGACCAAATTGTTTAATCTTGACATTCTGCAAAATCGTAATTGTCAATTGTAATCCAACAGTTGGACATGGAGTCATTTGGATGCTTTATGAAAAAAAGAAAAAAAAAGATTTTGTGTTATTAAAGGTTATCGGCCTTGTGCAATGAGGTCACAGTCACAGTAAGATTTGTGTTTATGTATTCTCCCACTTCACACTTACAGTGGAAACTGTATAACAGCAGAAAAATGCGATGAGACTGAGATGCGTGCACTTTCACTTCTGAGCCCTTTCCTACAAAATCCTTTCTTCTAAACAATGCAGTACTAACATTCATCTAATACTAATAACATTCAAACATTTACACAAAAAATAAAGATGATTCAATAATTTATTAAATTGGACATTTCACATTCACTCACAAAACTTCCAAATTAAAGATAAAAGTACACACAACTGACAATACTGATCTTAAAATAGTTGATAACTCCAACTGAAATACTTATTGATGTACGTCCATGACGGAACACATTCAATAGTCATTCAGACTGAATTGAAACACTATGATTTGGTGTTCATCACCATCTACTGACCTGCAGAAGTGTGAGAGCTGTGTACACTTATTTCATTCCTGATTGTTCTCTGGAGGCAGCAGACTAAAGTAACTGACTCCAGGATCATCTGGACTTACTTGCAGAATGACCATGGTCCTACTGCTCCCACAGCTATCCAGTAGCTCTTTTGTGACCAAAATGCACAGGAGATGATTTAGAACATGTATACATCACAAAGAAGATATGAATATTTCCACAAGAATAAAATAAAATAATAAGAGAAGGGCTCATTCACTGCATGTGACAGAAACATCAGATCTGATTTAACCACAAGGATCCCTGCACCGGGTCTCAACAATTGCTATCAACAGATCAGGCCTTTTACCAAACAGAGCCGGTCAAACACATGCTGTACTTTTCATCCACAAAATGAAGTCCAATAAAAACTTTCCCTTACTTCCATTGAGTAAATGATGTGGTTACAACAGATATGTGAATGTCAGTTTCCTCTAATACATTCACATCAAGCTGGTGTCGCAGGTCATCAGAGAGATGGCATAATTACCTCTGGACATTCAGCAATGGTCGGCTACTCCTGCTGTAATTGAATTTCTATGACCAAGACTTAATTAGTCATATGAATGTGGGGTTTTATTAGATTCAGATGTAACACTCTTTGACTTGGAGGAGGAAATCTTCAAAATAAAACACATCTATTGTCCTCACAATAAAAAGTAAATCATAGAGGCTGTATAGACATCCTGCTTATGAGCAGCCTTTGCAATTTACTGGTGTTGAACAGGTATGTCCAGTTAAAGAACCCACAAGTGTGAAAGCTGGCACACAGATGGTAGTTCAGTGAGAAAATTGCAGGAGCATGATACATTTGTGTAATTATTTTTTTGGAGACTGGCAGTGATGTGAAATCTTTAGGCTTCCACTTTCCCATTGATCTCAAGCAATGCTTAGAATAAAGAAAGTCAGTCTTTATTTCACACAAACATACATACATGTACCCACAAATGGAATTAGGCTTCTGCATTTTCACCATATTTGCAAGTAAGGCATGCACGCACACACACACACACACACACACACACATACACATACACATACACACGCATATATGCATGCAAATAGCAGGGGGCAGCCATTCCATGGAGCCTGGGGAAAAAAAGACATTAGAAGCAACTGGCTTTCTTGTTGGAGCAACACAAGTTCAATCTGGAAACTTTGTACTTAGATAATTTACTGCAAACATGTAATACTACATATGGTGGGAGTATGAAAGTTCAAATAAAAGACCACTTTCATGGTTAAAATGTCACTACACCTCAAAACGCCTGTAAATTGTCCATGTATTTGGTGTTGTCAATAAAATATGCACGAGTTACTGCCCTCTATGGGTTGAAACCCTGCTACAGCTACATTAAAAATTTGCTATGGGCTGATATGGAGGCCGATGACATTTTGGAGGCAGCTTTCATCGCAAATCATTAATGTTTACCCCACACTTCCTATCAAAATTAGCTGGGCAGAGAGTTTCGTAATCAAGGCTTTTTGTTTATTTTAACTTCCAGCTTAGACAGACATCAGGCAAAATCCAGAGGCATAAATGCACTCCAATGCCCTATTGAGTATTCAATGAAACTTTCACCAAGCAGGTGTTTTAAATACTGTAGAAGTATTTGCTCTGACACCTACCGTCTTCTGCTCTGCAGGTTGTTTAAATAATAAAGGCATCAGTAAGTCAGAAGGAAAGCATCTGAGGACACTACAATAATGTAAACTGTTTTTCATAATTTCCTAAATGAAAGCAGAATACATCATTGAATAAAAGAGATATTTAATGTTGTTTTGTGTGTCAATCCCTACAAACAGGCAACTTAGCCTCTCTGTCCAAGTTCATTTAGACTTGTCCAACTAACACCAGCGTCTCTGTCAGAGGTTTGTCAAAAATATAATTGACTTTACCTTTTAATTAACTGTGGTCCATAACTATGATGTAGAATCTCACAGCTGCTGCACCTGTGATTAATGGATGTTGTTTCTGCCACCATTTTAACTATGTGCAGCATACAATATTGTCACCTTGAACGTAAAGTGATCGTAGACAAAATATAAAGTCTGACGACTGCTAGAGATCATGAGGCACAGTGATTCGAGTGGCTATGAGTGTTTTTTCTTCCCTTATAGATCAATCATATATCTAAAACCTGGGCTCAGGCTGTGATTAAGTACATAGGCTATTTAAAAGTGCAAGCAAAAACTGTTCATTTAAATTACATAACAAAGAAGGATTGTACCATGAGCAGACTGGCCAATAGTCCTTTGTGACTGGAATTAAGTGACTTAATTAAAAACAATTTGGTGTTTTTGATTTGATGTTTAAAATTACATCATGCTTGGGATAAATATTGCTTAATTTTTACATGTTATTAAGTGCAGGAAGAGAGCTCAAAACAAGGCTTCAAAATACCCTCAATTGTCATTTTGTTCTTTTGCAGCCACATTTGTCTGTCTGTAGGTGGTGGAACAAAGCCAGAGCTCTGTGTTTGGCTCTTTTGTGTCGCATAAAGGCGACGAAGACAGCACAATATTCAAATTCATGCACAGGGGTCACAGAATTACAGACAAGCCATGGTGACACGCTGGCTTGACCTCGGGGGTTTGGCGCAGCTCCGCTGTCAAGATGCTGAACTGGACCGATTTGTTTCCTTGGCAGGCTGACTACAAAACAGCTAATATCAACAAGAGGTCACTTCAGGGCATCACAAAAGTAAATAAAATAGACAGCCTCATGAGAAAAGTTTTATAATAATAATAATAATAATAATAATGAGAGGAGTCCGGGGTAACAACTGGTTAAGCACCTTCCAGCTTCCTGAGCATCTCATGAAGAGTGTTCAAGTCAGATAAATGATTAATGTATCAATCTGTGTATAGTTTGTTCTTGGAAATAAAACATGGTATAAATAGAATGAAATACTGCCAAGATGCCATTGAACAAGGCACCTGCGAAAAGTTAAAGTCAACGTTGAAAATTATTTTCTGGGTTTTTATGTGCAGGAGTAATATAGTATTAAGACTGATTAAGACCAGGTGTTAGTACCCCTTGATAATCATCAGAACTTTAGAAATTTTCTCACTTTCTGCCATTATCATGTATCATTGTTATACTGTTTTTTATAGGTTGTAATCTGGTGGTGATCCATCTCCAGTATGAAACATAATCAGGTATGCACTGTAAGATCATTGTGTGTTTTGGCTTTTTCTCACAATATCCCACTCACCCAAGATCCTATTCAACCCCTTCTCAACAGGAACCAGACACAAGGTTTTCCACTGTTCAGGGGCAAACAACAGGTTGAAAATGCGCTTGAAGATCCCAGGCAGCAGAGAGACACATCTTTTCAACACTCATGGGCTGAGGCTATGGGCTAGAAATGGGCTACTGCTGTATGACCATGATTATTTGTGCATTTCAAAATGAAAAGCTTGACATGTCCTCTTTTTGATTACTAAAACTGTTGAGGGGGGACTTCAAAATAATTCATGAATCTATTCCATTGCACCTAAATCTGTTCACTGAATATGTTTGTGTTTCTCTTTTGATTACAAAGTAGTCACACCCACCCTTTCTCACTGAAGGGTTCTCTTTTAAACAAACTTAAACCTGTTGTTTAGGATTGCTCAATTAATTGAAAGAACTTTGAGTACTGTATTTTCACGACTATAAGGCGCACCTAAAACACTGAGATTTTCTCAAAAATCGACGGTGCGCCTTATAATATGGAGCACCTTGTGTGTGGACTGAGTTCAAAATCTGCTGCGCACCTTTGGTAGGTGCACTACGGTAAACGCTCTGCCAATCGATTAGCGGCACACCTACGCATAAGGATCCCCTAAAATGGCGCCGGTCAAGCGAGACGCGTATGAATGAGGCTTACTTTAAACTACAGGCCATCGAATATGCGGCTGAAAATGGCAATCGAGCAATCTTAGTGTTTTTGCCTTATGAGGCGGCGGCATCTCTCCATACGCGCGAGGACAACTGTTGCGCAGCGGCTGCCCGCGGAGAGGGTGGCCATCTTCCCTAACCCTAACCCTAACCAGGAGAGGGCGGCCATCTTCCCTAACCCTAACCAGGAGAGGGCGGCCATCTTCCCTAACCCTAACCAGGAGAGGGCGGCCATCTTCCCTAACCCTAACCAGGAGAGGGCGGCCATCTTCCGCACCTACTGCCGCGACAAGATAACCGCGCCCAGCCACATCACCAACATCGATGAGATCCCTCTGACTTTTAACATCCCTTTGACCCACAAAGTGGAGAAAAAGGGACCAGCGCGGTGGCGATACGCACAACGGGGCACGAGAAGTCGTCGTTCACTGTGGTTCTCGGCTGCCACGGAAACGGACAGAGCGCTGGATGACGGAAGGCGAACACTCCTTCACAAAGACTATGAGGCAGCGGTGGGCAGGTTATGCTACCATATGCGGGTGGATTGTAGACATATGGGCTATGATACCATCTTCATGTATTGGAAGAGCTTTCACAAAATCAACGCTGAACCAGAACCGGTCGGTGAGTCCGATTCAGATGATTAAGAAGAGGAATTCGGGATGTTGGACATTGAAATAGTGCAGCGGTTTAATTCAGATACAGAAGATGAAAACTTTGATGGTTTTGTGGCGGAAGAATGAATATTTTGTTCAATAAATGTGTTGAAACTCACTGTTTAACTTCCGTTGTCATTTTTTACTGTATGTTTCAGCATGCACCTATTAATACGGTGCGCCTTATGTATGTTTTAAATACAGAAATAGCACCCATAACTGAGACTGTACCTTTTAATACAGTGGGCCTTATGGTCGTGAAAATACGGTACATCTTTAACTTCCGGTTCACACATTTTGGAACAAATCCCAATGGGTTTTATCCAATGTGCAACTGTGCACAAAAATTGGGAGACAAAATGATTGATCTTTTTTACCACTTTTGTTTCTGGAAACTAATATTGAAAAATTAAAGAAAAAAAAGATAAATGATAAAGATTATTTTCCTAAAAAATGTGAACTTTGGCAATGCCTTGATTGTAATCCCACTTGGAAAACAGAAGCGGATGGGAGCTATCCACAGGCAGAATAATGGGGAAACTGCACAGATAAATATTGAACATCCGCTAATGAAAGAAGATCAAAAAAGCCAGAGCACCAGCATTGCAGACATATCTTTTTCCATAAATAAAAAATGAGGTACTGCAGGCTTCTACTCCCAACCTTGATTTAATGAGAGAAGAAAGAAAGAAAAAAGAAGTAACATATATGGTGGGTCGATCACGGCACTGCAGATATTTCACAGAAGGGAAAACTTGTAAAACAACGCCTCAAGAAGATGTTGAGTTCTCCATTTGCTACGGTGTTCTGTTTAGGGTAGGAGTACACAAAATGCTTTCCTAGAAGGGTGAACCTGCCTAAAGTATAAAACATGTGTTTCTTTGACACATGCCGGTGCATGTCTCCAGGTACAACTCATCCACTGTATGAATATAGTCGGGTTTATTTAGAGCCCAAAATCACAAAACTTTAGTTCAACTTGGAGGGTTTTACTCTTAACTTTACAAGGTGCACAGTTGTGACACCGTCGAACCAGGTCAGGAAAAAAAAAACCTGAAGGCGAAAACACAGATGGAGGATATCTCTCCCTATATAACATTAACTGACAGACGCACACAATCTAAAAAATATATGACAATGTAGATAGGTCTTATTTTTCATTCAGTGGTTAAATTAATTGACACTGTTCTACCTACCCCCCATGCTAAGTCTTAAAAAAATCTTTTTAAGGTATTTCCGGTACAAGACATTTAAATAATGATACTGGCATGTATCATACACACCTGGTGCATCCCAACTAAGTAGATATCCAATGAAACAACTCAAAAAAACAAACAAAAAAAATGTGCCAATCATGCCAGCAGGGACAAATTGAACAATTTAATTGGCAGGTTTTTCTGCCTTGGCCTCTAATTTCATGAAGTCACATGTGTGATTTTAAACTCCCGGTTTGAGTACATAGTTAAAATATTGACTGCAGTCATTAGTTATATGTATCTATTAAATGATGTATCATTTAATATAGCAAATTAATAGACTTATAAAGGAGGTAAAGACACACTATTATAGATGAATGAAGTGATGAATGTGCTCAGTGTTTGCTAAGTTAGAACTTATTAAAAACTGGATTTCCATTTTATATTTTAATATTTTATACACCAATTCATCTTGCAAGAAATGGAAAAAACCTTTGTGAGTTAGATCATTTATTTACAGAGATTTGGCATTGCCATAACTCAAAAATAAATAAATAAACAGACTTAAAAGTCTGAAAGTGACGCCGAGTTGATATGGTGAACAAATGGAAGTCTGTTTCGTGGGGAACAGCTGCTCCAAACCCCTGCTGGCTTTAATATTAAGTTCCATTCATTCAAATGAAGAGTGTCTCCCAAAATTCCTTGTGATTTCCCCAGCATCAAAGGCTGGCACCCTTGGTTCTTTAGACTCCAGCATCAGAAGGAGAAAGATGAATTTTCCATAGGCCTGTATTGTAGCTCCTTGCAGATGTATTCCATGCAGATGGCCCAGCCTTGATGGTCCTGCAGTGTCAGGCCACTGGCTTCACTAGCTGGACACTGATAGGGGGAATGGCAGATTCGGTTCTGTTTTGGGCACAGAGCCATTGTAAAATGCATAGTTTTTGCAATGCACGCTAGCTGACAGATGAGTGAGACGTGACTTCTTCTCCCGAAAAAGATAATCTAAGTAGGTGACCTTTTTCTATTTTCCTTCCAATCCCAGAACAAACTCTTAAGTCACTCTTAAGCATCAAATGCTTGCTTGCCCAGTGTCCTCTTGAAAAGTGACCTTTTTTTCTCTGCAGTGTGACCCAGATCCAATTTATCTTTGACTTTCCAGGACAAATAAGACTTTCTAAATCAGATCCTGGCCCCTTTATGTAGCTTGAAATAAGATGTTTTGTAATCTGACCTCAGTCTGGACTGTCATGTCATTTTTCATTCATCATCATTGTCCACAGAGTGGTCGCAGCCTACAGCTAGTGGTCGATTGACATGACACAACAAACAAGGCAGACGTGATGGAGAAGGTAGTGGTGAAAAATAGCATAGGGAGGTTGTGTCATCATCAGTAATATTTCCTAAATAATCCAAACATCTCTGTTCCACCGATTGCAAAACTAGAGGTAAGAAATGTGTTGTTAATGTTCCTGCAGATGATGAAAATTAACAGTCCTGCAGATGAAGACAAACAATGTTAAATCATGTTCCTGACAGTACCTTGCTCAAAAGTTACCTTAGCCGTGCTCTGAAGGTGTTCTGGCATCTCCCCCTACTCCCAGAAAAACATGTTTTGTCTGCACCAGAGAAACCAAGAACCCTACACTTCCCAGCCTATTCTTCCATTGACCCTGAAATGGATAAAGCGGCCAAGAAAACAGAACGATACTTGAACATTTCATTGATAAATACTCGCTAATGAGTGACCATCAATATGGGTTAAGGAGCCATTAATCAAAATCTTTGGCAGCGTGTCATTTTGTCAAAACAACTAGATGGGCGAGCAACACACTGTTGGTGTAGTTATCCATGTATCTTCAGCTTTTGACACAATTGTAATTTTTTCACCCTACCACAACATATTCTATATTATGCTATATTACCAGACATCAGATATTTTGTCAAAGACCAATTAAATAATTTAGCTTTAAAAAAGATAAGAATAATAAACTATGTTATTGTGAACCTACTAACTTACTACCTATAAGATTGTGTTATCCCATTAAAATGTTTAGTGTTCTTAAAAAGAAAAATAAATTTAAGAACAACATTCTTGTTTGTAGTCTTTAGTTATTTAACTTATGGTAATATAAGAAAACTTTTTTTTTTTTTTAAATATGTGAAGTTGGAACTGATGTAGAATATAAAAATATAAAATAAGCTCCGTGATGAGTTCAAGTTGCGAAAGTTGTAAGAAAGCCTTAAAATGTAAAAATATGACATTATAAATTACAATCATTATTTTTACATGACTTCAAATGTCTGATGTTATGTTCTAGGTAATTTAATTAATTGGAGTAGATAGGATAGACAAATATAAGCCTTGGGCTTCAGTCTTTTTCAAATGTTTTGCAGTGGATATCAAATGTTGCTGTGGGTTTATCCCTCAAAAGAGGGATAAACCCACAGCAACCCGAACTCTAACCCTTGGAGATAAGGTTCTCACTAAATTTTACACAAAAGGAAAATATTGAAATTGAAACCAGGGAAACTGACCGGGAAGTTGTTATCTGCTACTGAAAAATGAATTAAATTCTTACATGTAAAGTTTTACTGTTATTTGATGTTTAATATAGATTTCGAAGAGTGTAATCTGAGTTTTGGGGACTAATTATTGCACTGAACTATACGGTTTGAAAACTATTTTAATCTTACTGCAGAGGTAGAGACAAAAAGTGTGATTTTTTTGGGATTTCAAAAGTTATCCATGTCATCACCTCTATAACTTTAACGATAATCACATCCGCAAAGGATTTCTGTGAACCAGTTGGGACATCTATTAATCAAAGATGTTTGTGGACCTGAAGTCATCCATATAAGCTGACAGTTAAATGGATTTCTGATACAATATATAAAATAAATGTGTTGAACATCAGACACCCTAATTAAAAGAAAGCCACTAGTCAAAAACATTGACAGTTAACTAAACAGCTATTAAACATGAGACCTGTTATGGACAGTCAAGGAGGCCAGGACCCAGATGCAAAGTAAAAGTAAAAAGGTTCTTTATTGATAACAAAATGCAGGGCCAAGCACGAAGGAATCAATCAAAGTAGCAACATAAACTCTTAGCAAAGTAACAACGAAAACTTCGAACTAATAATCACCACAAAGGGGACAAAAACCGTTGAGAAAAGTTCAAAAGTAAAGCAGTGACGAGGCACTGGTACAACTCACGGCCCTAGAAACAGGCACGGGAAAACTCGAGGCGAAAACGGGAGGTATCACAGGGTTAGAGCTAGACGCTGCAGCGAAGACAACAATCCGGCACCGGAGGCAAAGACAGGAGAGCTTAAGTAGCCGCCGAGTTAAGGTGGCGCGCTGCAGGTGCGCCAGAGGCTCAGCGCTCATCAGAGTCCGGCCCGCCCCTGGCTGCCGATCCAGCAGGTGGGGGAGGAGGCGAGAAACCCGAGCCACAACAAGACCAGCGTGATTAAATTTGCTTGCCATGAAGGAAAAATTACACACTTTCTCTGTTGTTGTGTTCATATGCCAATCAAATAGGAATTCAATGCCGCATTAGTTTTGATAGTTGTGATCAGTAAATTCAGCCTGGTGAGCTGTCAAATGCTGCAGGAAATGTGAGGGACACAATTAAAAGCTTGAAAAACTCTTGGAAAATTGGTTAAAAAAAAGAAAAGAAAAACCTCACATACAGCAATACAAATACAGTATTGCTGTCTTGTCTACTGTGATGTCCTTCATTACATTGTGCACCTACAAAAAATTATATATAGGGCTGTCAAAATGAACACAGAATAGCCATCATGATTAATATGAGTAAAAGTTTTAACGCACTTCACCTATTTGTAGCGGTAAAGGGCTGAAAAACTCTGGCAGTGCATTTTATGCACTTTGTCGAGAATTACAGTCTCTGGTGCAGAAATAAGCAGTCCGTGCGGTAGTGACAGCAAGCAACTTCTCAATGAACAAATTAAAAACATAATGGAACAGTCAGCTGACATAGCAGACACACTGCAGAACATTTTCTTTTTACTGAAGCAGTTGCAGCTTAAAATACCACATTAACACCAAACATTTGTGATGAATCAACTTAAATCTGCTCATGCAAAATGAAACAAGTTTATAATAGAATATATGTATGTGAGCCCTATGTATTGAGGTCCAGCGATGATGCCTGATGAAAGGTGACCCCCACGATCAAGGACCTGCAGGACTCCGACCCTTGATCTTCAAGTAACTAAAGCCAAGGGCCATTGATTGCTAAGATACGACTAAACTTTGTTTAACCATGATACGTTACATATTCTTGCCTCAGCTGCATGTTTGCAACATTAGATGAAAGCCTTAGATTTATCGCCTCTGAAAACTGTAATAATGCTTCCTGCTTCCTTCAAGTTGTGAAACATAAAAAAAACAACATAAAACCCGAGTCGTTGTCCGTCCTGGCCGGTAGCTCATCCTGGATCCCATCAGCCCAATACATCCAGACCTTTCTCCATAAGTACCTTGATTCTCGAATCATAGTTATTAATGTATTGACTCAACCAGCATTCCTTCTTTGTGTGGGCAATAAAAATTATTATTAAATCATGATTAATTGAAACCAACCCACTGATTGAAAAAATCATTGGCAGCAGTGATGGGTTGTTGTGCGTCAAAATCTTGCTGGTTGCTGCTAAACCTGTGCTGTTGCTTTTTAAAACTCATATACCTTGATGTCTGTAGCTTCCTTTGTGGATTTTGCTTGATTTTCTTTGGCATTCTATGGAAAACTGGAACATGGGCTGATTCTTGGTACTTTTATAGGGATTTCATAGTTTGTTCTTGACGAATCATCCTAAAGAAAATTTATTTCTGTGCTGTCAGAGCTATTGTGAGATTGGTCCAACATTTAAAGTATGTAATTAATGCAATAAATAAACAAAAATAAATAAAGAAATAAAGAACTCACAAAGGCTGAATAGTGTGTACAGATGAAGAGCATGTGTGACTTGTGTTGCAACATAAAGGGACGTGAGACACACAGTACTTGTGATTGAATAATACCGTTAGTAAGATTATGATGATGAAAGCAAAATAAGGCCAGTGAAGGATCACAGTCACTTGTTTGAGCAAGAGGAGCACCATCAGTGGTAACATTTGTGCTTGAAGCGGAATCAAGTCTTAAGGCCAGTAGACTTGAACTAATAAAACTAAACAAAACAGAAAAATCTCAATTCCAGGGTTCCTTATCTGTCCGCGTCATTGATATTAGGTTGTCCTCTTGAAAACTCAATAATTCCAGCAGAATTATGGGTAACAGTTAATGAAGGAAAAATGATGGCAAATTCTGTCGCATTGTCATTGTGGTATGCAGTAGAAGATTTTTATTGTGCCAAACCTTGATGTTTTCCAGACAAGCGATACATGTCTCACTGTTGGCCCCCTTAGAAACAAAAGAATTACTGGTGATTACGGAAGGGCACGCGGGCCAGAAATCATTAGTTCACCATCTGTTCCCTATCTGGCTTATTGTAATTATGACGTATCAACTTCCATGCTGTAATCAGGACAGTTCATTTGAGGCTTGGCGTTTAAATGAAAAGTACCCAAGAACCAATGACTTTAGATCAGTCAAAGTCATTTACAACTGACAGGATTATGTTAAATGGATATTTTATGTAAGTCAAGCTATTAAGACATTTTTCATCATTGCAAAGTACAAATAGTGTGGAGGACTAACTTAGATGCCTTGAGTCTTTTACCTTGCACATTTTCTCAGTTTTTTACTTGCACCGACAGTATGGATTTCGCTGTGGTGGGAGCGGGATTTATTTTTGCAGGTTCAGAGTGAGATATTTAATGTGACCCAAGAAAAACTCTGAAACTGTGCTGGGCCATTTAAAAAATATGCTCCTTTAATTCGAGTTCTTGCTGTAAAGCATCCCTAGTCTTCAATTTCAAATGTGAGGGCCCACCGTATTTTTGACATAAAAATAAATGGACTATTATTTCACTTGTGTGTTGGGGTCCCATATTTTTCATTTGGGTTATATCGTCTCTCCCTCCTGTTTTTTTCCCCCTCCCATACACAATGTGCATTCATTCAAACATAAGTCAGAAACACCAACAAATAAATAATGAGTCTAAAATAGATTCAGAATCATGGCCAACCAGCAGCTTTCATGTGCTAGCCTTTCCTTTGTTTGCATGAATGGTTATAGGAGAAAAAGCAGCTATGTGGAGATGTCATGGCACAGTCCTCCTGACTTGCATATATTCTTTACAGGACATGAGTCAGAGCTCAGTGGCACTTTCAGCCCTTTTCAAATATTGTTATGAATATGTTTAAATGTATAATTTAAATTTAATAGTAATAATATGACTACAAATCTTGGAAAACCAAAAACTGCCAATCCTTTGGTTCCTCACCAACCAGATTCCCAGTAAATCCTCCTCCCTCCCTCTCTTCTTTCCGTCATTTTGAGGTCACCTCAGCTCCGACTTTTTTGAAAATTATACCGCTGCCTTCCATTGCCCTTCGCAGCCTTTTTCTGGGCAATGCATTTAGTTTTCATAGCATACCAGCCGTATGTAACCCCTCCAGCAAAGGTCTTTCATCTGCTCCCAAAGTGCATCCAAAAACCTTTAGTGTCAGCACATTTGGAGTTTACACCTCAAAGGTATGAAAAAAGCTTACTGAGGAATTTAAGGAAGCAGAATTACTGACTTATTTTTTAAACATATTTAAAAGACGATTTGAAGCTTAAAGAACGCTGGATTTGAGCTCAAACATAGGCTTTCTTATGGATGTAAATAAGTGGGTAAGAGTAAATGGCAAATTCACGAATATAAACTGCTGAAAATTGATGGATTTTAAACCTTGAGCCTACGCCGACAGTTTCCAAAACTCCATTTTAAAACCCAATTTTTCCAGCTCTTCAGTGAGATTAAAGTTTCTGCTCTGAAGCTCTGAACTGTGTAACCAGACTTCAGAAGACAGTGAAGCACAACTGTCCTGCTCGTTAGTCCTTATTTCAACACAGCAACTTTTTTCCCCATGTTAGCGCTCAGTGTTTTATTGCATTATTAATTTTTGATATCGGCACAAGCATTGAGTAATTAAGACTTCATTACTACCGACACATTTATTGAGACTGTCAACTGGCAGCATCAATCATCCAAGCCTTTCCCTCACCCCTTATTGAATTTATTTGTGATGCCCCACTGTGCATTGACACAGGCGACCACACTTGGTCTTCCAAGTTGTGGACCTGCATCCTCAAGAGTAGCTTGGGTGTGCAGGTCAGTTATACAAACATATCATACAAGCACTTAATTGGTTGGCCATGACAACATAGTTGTATATATTAGTGTGTGAGTGTATGTGAGAAAGAGAGAGAGTGTTAAGGAAAACAGACCATGAAGTGTAAAACCAGGCTCTCACTCAACTATGTTTTGATGAAAATGTTGAAATGGGAAGTGGATACAAGCAGCCCAGAGTTTTGTGCCTCTGCAAATGTTTTACATCAGTCTATTCTATACCTCTCCTGACTGAATTTGAGGAATATTAGTTTCATAAAGTGAGTTATTGAACAGAAACACTATTAGTTGGGTTACTTTCCCAATAATCAATAAAATACAGAGCCACAATGAAAGTTTGTTTTAGCCTCTAACTTACAGACAGATACTGTCACTAATCAAATGCTGTGTGCTGCAGCCAGGATGTATCTGCCATCTGTTGAAAAGAGTTTTAAAATGATCTTTCAAAAAACGACATATAATCAAATACACACTGGCACCACCAGATGAAGTACAATAATTGCAGTCTATCGGTGTTTATTTCGAGAGAATGCAATTGGCATGTCCATGCAATACTTCTCCAAACTCTTCAGACCAATGTTATCTATTGTGTAGTTTGAGTATATAAAGAAAGTATAACATTAAACTGTGTTTTGAAACATAGGGATGCTTGATGGGCAGGGAAATAAGAGCAATAGCAGTTAAGAAATAAGTCAAGGGGGAAAAACCAAACCAAAACCTTGTCTGTATTACTGAAACAGATCATCCCACGGTGCTTACTGTCGAGAAGATGCATAAGGAACTACTAAACTACAGTTCAGGCAGCTAAACTCAAACAAGTACAACTGGCTTTTCTTCCCCTTCCATATGATAAGCCCCTTCTCTTTAATAGAATGTTTTTAATCCAGGCATGTTGTGCAAAGCTGTATGAAAATCATGTTTAGGGGATTAGCATTGAAATCCTCGTCCTTCTTGCCAAAGCTTATCACTTGAGGGGCTTTCTGATGCGCGCTGCAGGGCAGCGCTGACTCAAATGTTTGCCTGCGTGCACGGGTGCGCGAGCGTGTCTGCAGGGACCCACGGGAGTGCATTACTCAGCAGTTTTGGCAGAGGCGGCTGTTGTGAGAGACCCTTCCTTTGAATTTCTTTCATTTGCACATGACCAAAATTTCCCCTCAACCCCTGCCATTGTTTACTTTCATTGGTGCTGAAAAATTGTAAAATGTATAAATACATTAAAAGAAAATTCAAATGAAAAGCACTCACTGTATCAGTATTTATATAATGGAGGCAACAAAGGAAAAGCTAACAATCCAAGAGACTGAGCCCCTAAGGAAAAAAGGCACTTCCCATCTGGACTTTCATTTCCTTGGAAGTCTCTAGTGTGCTGTGGTGCAATGGGACTGAACAAACAACAGTGTAATTAATGGAGTTATCCTGAGAGACGTGCTTAATTGATCAGAGACCCTGTGTCTGACACGCATGCAACAGAAAGCTGCTGGGAATGGCATTAAGGAGGAGCAGGTGATTGTCACAGAGGCATCAGATATTATTGAAACAATGTTTTTAAATCCTCTCCTTTTCTCTCTAGTTTGACAATTTTTAGCCATTCTATTTATATAATATCATGTGAAACTGTACATAGAAGCATGTGAGTGAGCATGAAGGCTCATATATGTCACCTACGAGCTCACAGAGAGTGTAAAACACTTCGGGGGAAAAAAAGAACTGTTTAATGGGAAATATTCATACTGACAATACATTTAAAAAAAAATGAATGTGTGACTCAAGTTACTGGTCATAAAAATAGATAAAAGAATAAAGATTCTCACATGTCAGTTTGGGACTCACGTGACCACGATAGAGCAGGTAAGGAAAAATTAATTCATAAAACAAATGGATTAGGCTGGCGTTTGATGAGGTTAATTGTGTCTTTATGAGGAGTAAAAAAAGAAAAGGAATGTTGTGATGGCAGGTAATTGGAGTGGAGGATTGTGGTGACGCTTCTTTCTGTCATATTGAAAGTAAGCCGACAGCTCGTTGACCCCAAAAGTTCAATTACTGCAGGTACAGACCTTCACTTTTGCCAGGAGGGGCATGGGGTGTCTGCAGGGTTCTTGCTAATGCCTAATTTATTTCTCCCGAAACTTCAGAGAGATGATTTTGACTGGGAAAATTGTCATGAAGACATTTAAAGGTGCACTCTGCAATCCCGCATGACAAGTTTTGTCATATCAAAATACCCCAAAACAGAACCAGCTTACCAGTACCCGATATTTCCATAAATGTGCATCAAAAGTGGATCTGCGCTATGCTAACATCATTAATATGGCTAAGCTAACATTAAGTGTTTGGTGAGCAAAATTATCTGCACATGCACTAATCCACACCCCATAGTCACCCATCTCGTCAGTCCCCCTAGTGTTTTTATTTATTTTTATTTTTATTTATGCTTACCATCCCAATACTGTCTCCAGAGATCAGGCTTTTTCACAGTATATTCAGGAGGAAAGCAGCTAGCAGATCAAGGGCAGATGCCAACAGTTTGAGACCCCAATCAAACTGCACTAAAATCATGCAGGATTGAACAGTGCAGCTTTAAAGGGCAGCTCTGAGATGTACCGAACACTGAAGCCACTCTGGTATGAACACAACAACAGATGGGATGCAATTAATTAACAAACTGTGGAACAACAATATGGCTCAACTGTCTGAACTTCACCTATACTGATATTTAAAAACAGTTTGAGATTGTAATTTTGCCAGACGGAGTATGTAATCAGATGTGGTTCTCCTCCAGCTGTGTACAGTAAAGAGCGCAAACAATTTCAGTCCAGAAAAGTGTTGCACATATAGCTGATCATTTTATTCCTGGTTCAAAGGGTGCTAATCAGTTAAGTCACCCATGCAGAGGGTTGCTGTGACTTCTGAGCAGCTCGCTTTGTAACGCGTGACTGCGTGAGCGAGTGCAGCTAATGCTAATGGAACAAATGTGAAAAAAATTGATTTGTGCAATGACCAAACACCGGCTGCACGGAGTCACCTCCCGTTCACAGACATATCCATGTGAATGGGCCATAACCACTGGGGTTTAATTGATGTCCAAATGTCATATTGCAGGAATTTAAGGTTTAAATCTGCAGTTACTCTAATGAGATTCAGAGTGTCCCAGTTAAGATTAAAGCAATAGCAGCTGCTGCCATTATTTTAATGTGGAACCTTTACTCAGCACTGACCTTTGTGGTCACTGAGCCTGGATGATTGGACTAGATGCTTCCAGTTTGGTTCTTTCAATGCACACATGACACAGCTATCAGGTTATCTTGGTTTATTAATTTCTTTTTAAATGAGTGTTTAATAAAATGGTGTGTCTCAGGAGCTTTAGAAATAGATTGTTGCAGGATTATAATTTATTTCTTTTTGAACTTCTTTTCTGGGGATGGTGGTTAGTCTGGTCTGAGAAGAGGAGGGTTCTAGGTTCAAGCCCCAGTGTGAAGCACCTCCTGGCACCTCTTCCTATTATCACAACACCTTCGGAGCACTGCTGAGGGGCCATTGAGCTGAGTATCGAACCACTAAAACGCTCACATAGAGCCCTGCGATGAGCTGGCGACTCATCCGGAGGTGTGCCCTGCCTTCGCCTCTACGCAGCTGACAGAGGCTCCGGCACCCACCCCATGACAACAAAAGGGAAAGGGGGGCCTATAATGATATTTCTTAAAGTCCAAATTGTTTTGCTGCCACTTCTTTACTGCATGACTCACTGGTGTCTCTGACAGTTAAGGTCCCTTTCAAGTTACCATTAGCTTCTTTAATGGGGAGAAATTGGTTAATGATGGTTGATGAGAGTATAAGATACCCTAACCCGAATCGTATGATGCACAAATTGAGGCCATGTGAGCCGATGGGTCAAAAGTATGGTGCATCGAACAGAGAAAAATGAGTAATGCTTCATGTCAGATGTGTAGCTTGAGGCAAGACATGTATTCATCAGCTTTAACTGGTGGTGGAGGATTTTCTTATCCATGATGTGACTAGCTTTATGATTAGCTTCATTTTCTATTTATAATGCTTCATTTGGTACCAATCCAAATGTTTTATCCACCATAATTGCATATGTAAAATAGAACTGCCTACACACAGTAGCGGTTCTGAGGTGAAATGTAGGAGAACTGCTTTGTTCCCATTTAAAGTACTACATTGCTGAGGAGGATGCATGCAGCATAGAGACGCAGTCGGTGTAACTAAGGCAACTGAGGCAACAATTTCACTGACTTGTATTTCACAGGCCTCAAGGTGACACAAGCATGACTTATTCAACTCCTACACTTTTGGAATATAGAGGTCTTGCCCATGCTGGACGAATTGAGGGTGAGCTCAACTTTATGGCAAGAGATAAAACTTGGAAGTATATCAGTGTCTGTTTGCGGCCTTGTTGCCACAGGAAACATTTGTCTCTTCTTCCAACTTTGGCTGTTTACACCGCAAACACTGGTGTGAAGAAGCAGCCCAGGGGTGCTTGAAGTGTTTGAAGTCCCCCCACCTCAGAGTGTAAGGGATAATTCGAGCTACGGACCCTGCCATACATGGGGACTGGGCCCACTATCACCAATATCAACACTTGTCACATTTTTGATTGATTGGATTCTTCATGCTCATTCTGGATTGACTCTAGTTGATAGCATGAAAACCAATGGTTTGCAGCTACAAATTCCATTACATAAAAAATAATCAGTTGCTAAACAAGTGTCCTCAAAATAATGCGGAAGTCTCGACCAGAGGGGAACCTGTATGAAATAAAAACTGAAGCCAAATAAAGAGGAAAAAATAACCAAAAACAATCTCATAAAGAGCGTGAATTTTGTCCATAAGTCCAAATCTGCACATTAAAAAGGTGGAAAGAGAACCAGCAAGTTGTGTAAACACTCAACAAAATGTGTAATTTATGAGAAACTACAAACTCATAGAAACAGGATCTCGACACACTTCACATGATCTGGGTACACTACTTTAGATAAAAGAGGAGAATTCTGTGAAAGTAGAAAAAACCCTCTATCAAAGTCAGAAAAGTAAACTAAATCAAACCATAACATACTGAAATGTTGCCAAGTGGACCATCAACGCAATAATGCAGGATGGACAAAAACACAAGATCCAAGAAACAGAGCACATTCTAGTACTTTTGGGTCCACTTGTTTGCAAAATTTTTCTGAATTATTTCCTCTGGATTACATTCCAAATCCCCTTATTATTATCAGACAAAAAGCTGATGCTGATATTAGCACCGGTGCATCCTCAGATCACATCTTTATCTGGGGGCTCAAATCTTGTTCTGCCATTGCATTATCTGCTCCTGCTCAAATCCCCAAACAAATCTTGTATAATCTTCAGGAATTCCTTTTCTTTCTGACATGACAGGGTTGAAAATCACAAAAGGAGCCAAAAAGAAATCCGTATATAACTTTATTTGATCAAACATCATAGATTTTCAGTTTCTTTAAATCTGCACTCCTTTAAAGGCACTTGAACAAAATGGAGTTAGGAATTAACAAACAAAAGGCTTTTTACCAAAATAAACAGATTTCAGATTCTTTTATAAAGTAAAATGTGGATTTTCTTATCTCTGAGTAAAATCACAATTTACAGATTAAAAAGAAAATGTTCATAAGTTGACTTATTATTCTGCAACAAAAAATACATCAATAACCAAATGTTAGAAAAAATGATTCATTTGGTTCAGAATAATGACCTTGGCTGCATGAACATTAAACTAAAGTGTTATTTTTGTCTTCTCCGATGTGAAAAGGACAGGATTTTGTCTGGAGGCAGCACTGGATGAGATGAAAACAGGGAAGAGAAAGGGGAAAGATAAGATAAGATAAGATTTTTTTTAATTTAAAGAGTGAATTGAGGGATATTGTAAAGGATCAAATCTACACGGACCAGAGAGAACTTTGGATCTGCTCTGCAGTGGCGTGCCGTGAGCCTAAACACTAAAAGCTACCCCAAGCTTCTTTCAAGTCTTCAGAATGAGCTGATAAGCAAAGATGTCCTTCTGCTGTCAGCAAAGCCAAAAAAAACTCATAGTGAATGTATAACAAAATCAGACTTTGTTATTTATTAAACTTTCATTCACTGATGTTGAAAATAAGCTCCTGACATTTGTCTCCTATGTCCTCACAGTTGGCTTTGTCTTCATTTCAAATTTGTTTTGTGGTGGTAAATGAAAAAGTGTTATTGGTAAATATTAAGTACAAATGAAAGTATTACATATTTTCCGATATAATTGTCTCAGCAGATTTTTTTTATTTTTTTTACTGAGTTTGAAGGACTATTAACACATGATGTGTGACACGTGATATGTGTTTCCCTACAGTGGTGGTTGTGAAACAACCTGTGAAAAGAATCTGCTGGATCACTGAAAATGATGGACATGAGTGCCCAGACCTCAACCCCTTGAACAAAAGCCAAGTTAGACAAATGAAACTGATTTTGCTACCTCTAAGGTACTGCACATGCACAGAACCACAAGCATAGGTAGCAAGATTGTGTTGTTTCTGACACCTAGTTGAATTTTGCTATCTCTACCCTTACCTACAGACTGCTGCCTTGTCACATTGGGCCAATGCTGTTTATAATATAATGAAGTCACATTATAAAAAATAATCATGTTTTATTCTATGTTTAATCAATATTTTAGGGAGAATATAGTTTGATAGTCTAACTACGCCCCATCAAATGATGCTCCCAGTACTCAAAACATTCATATGAAATCAATATTTACCACACTGTGAATAATGGCAGCATGTTTTGAATCAATATTGCAAGGGGAGTATATGTTGATAACAGTACCCCATCAAACAGGGCCAAATCATATAATGCTCACAGGAATTCCATGCATGCAATTAATTATTCAATTATCCATTCTTTAAGTTTAAGAGCAATGCCAATAAGCAACATTTCATATACGTTAACTTCCATTTAAAATGGTTATTAACCATCTGAAATGTGAAATGAGCAAAACTCCTTAATGGAGTTTTCTACTATTAAGATACTTTGAATGCCTGGAACCACAAGGTAGCATCTTCCAATGGGTAGCAAAATTCCACAGAACAGTGACTTTGAAGATGTTTGGGCAGAAATCCATCAGCACACATTTGGTTACATCAACAAACTGCCATCACTTGTTGCAAAAGCACAAGCCAAACCTGTATTACAATTACAAGTATTAAGTTATGATTGTTATGATACAATGAATATCATAATATATGACAGGCAACTGGCCAAAATGTTCTGATCCCAGATTCTAGTGGTGGTTTTGATCATTAGCCAAGCATGACACTATTTTGATTTGTGTATGTGAAGGCTAATGTCATCTTGAGTCACACAACAGCAAAATTTAATGAATGAATTCCAAACTTAATTTTGTTTCTTTTTACTGCTTATTTTTTTCTCCTTCGACTGGTGGCATGGCAACTGCTAGTCCCAAAAAAAAGTAAAGAAAGAGGGAAGGAAATAAGAAGAGGCAAGAATGAGAACATTTAATGTAATTGTAATATTGCATGTGCATTGTACTGCTATATAATTGCATTGCATTGAAACCATTGTGTTCAGACAGTGACTTTTGAAAGTCTCAGTAAAATTGGGGTCAAATTGTGGAAGGGTGTTTATTCAAATAATTATTTCAGCCCTAATTTTCCTAATAGTGGAAATGGCACTTTATACATCCACGGGAGGGTTTCACTCATTGTCACTCATTAGGAGAATGCAGAGCTCAAAAACATCACATCATCACAAGGGTACCCTCCTTTTGTGGTGCACTCCTCCTTGCAAATTGTAACTTCTTGAGGGACAACACAGCAGAGTTCATCCTCTGCTTCTCTGTTGCATAGTGGCATGGAGAATGGGATTGACTTCTGGATTTAGTTTTACGATGGGATTTTACCTGTAATGCAAATTTCATGTTTTTTTAAGACAGTTTGCCTTTTGGGACAGATGGACAGACACTCACATCCCCACTAGTATATACTACTACTAATAATAATAATAATAATTGTACTGTTATTATTTGTAAGTGAACAGAGCTCTTTTATGGGAACAATATTGGGATCGAAAGTGGCAAATACGTGGATCGAGAATCCCTAGATAATAGGAGTTAATTGAACATTATTTCAGAAAAGCCAACATCGAACATCCCTAATTTCTAGTATTTAAAACAAGAGCATTTGTCAAAAGTAGGGCATCAACAGGGCTCAGATTTCCATGAAGTTGGGATGAACTTGCCAACATTTCCCTCACATTAGAATTTACTTGGGTCTTTTTGGGTCAAACTGGGATACACAAGCTTTCACCAACTTTAAAGTCACAGTTGGGAAATATAATCAAACAAAAAAAGTGCCAGTTTTGCAGCATATATGTTGCCTTTTGTGACTTTTCTCTTTCTTTCAGCACCCAGACTTTAAGGAAACTATAATCAAGCTGGGTAAAGGTTTGATATAGTATATTTTCCAAGGTTTCTGTGATCTTCACAAAACAATACAGATCAAACCGAAGCCAATTAGAGACTTTTCTCGGTTGTCAGTGCTCTAATTGTCTGGCTACCACTGAGTCGACTGACTTCTCATTAAAAAGACGTTTGGTTCATTGTGTATTCTGTTGTAGATATTTTACCGACTGTCATTTTTATAACAAATAAGTTTGCAGTGCTATCATTAAAGTTAAAATTGCGCAAACACAAGTTGTGAGTCATGGTTCACTTTAGGGACTGTTCCTTTCACAATTTGATTCATTCTGGGGTTCTATTTTTAGATTTTAAGACATAAGAGGCAAAAAATAGGCATAATATGAAATGAATTGACCATGTTCTTATAAAGACTATTAAAGAGAATAATAGAGTGGGTGTGATTAATGATTGTATTGGTTACTGAAATATATATTTTTTTTTTTTTTGCAACAGCTGGTCGAGACTCTGTTATAAACAAACAAATGTCACTATTCTTGTCAAGTATGCAACAGCCTTTACGCCACCAGTCCTTATCAAGCTGCTCTGAAAATCTATGAAAAATGACACTTGGCTAGACCTCAACACATCCAACAATACATTTGTTTGAGTGTCGCCAACTGCTTCTCCATTTGGCTGACTTTTACAATTAAGTGTTTTGCAACTTTTGATGAAGGGCCTGTTTATTTTGTTTTTCTTTTACTCTTGACGTGTCACTGCCTTCCTATTTGATAACAATCCTAATTCAATATTTAAGTGCATTTTTATATATGCTATCTGATAAAGAGGGACAATATTGATAGTTAACATCCTTAAAAAGTGATGAAGCAAAATGTCCTTCAACCCATAGAGTGACACAAAACAAAACTTGGCTTGAAACGTTCAATTGTTGCAATGTTCTTGTGTCTGAGCTCTTTAAACCTGAAAAAAATTCCTTCACTGGTTCCAGTACAATTGTTGCCCAGTTTTTATTGAGCTAACACGCTGCCAGCAGCACTGACTGAAATCGCTTTAATGGCATCTGTTTTCTGATTTTCCAGTTCATCAGTTCAAGGAATAAAAAGTCTTGGCATTCTTTTTTTAAGTGTATGCTTTAATTGAAGCGGCCAAGACAGCTTGTGGTTTTAAAAATAACTTACCATTTAAGGCGAGTAGAAATGTGTCATTTGCCCTCTGAAATTGTGTTTTGTCCATCTTTGCAACATTTAGCTCCCCCAGCTGAAGTCATGGTCAGAAAATAATTAATTAATCTTTCTGTGTTTTGGTTAAAGCATGTTGCATCACCGGCATTCTTAGAGCCATCAGCAAGTGCTTGCCATCTTCCCAGCCAGAAATCTCAACCTGCAGCTTCTTTTTGATCCCCGTGGAGCGCACCGTACAACAGAGCTGTCAAAACCACAATCTGCCCACGTATAAACAATACTCTCCTTTTCTCTGTCCTAACCACCAGCCTCCTCTCACTGTGGTGACTGAATTATTAACTGTAAACTACTGGTATAGCCCTGGATGTCCAGGTTGGTTGCATTTTAGTTTAATCAGAATATTTTTTTCTGTTGCTGTAGAAAATTTTAAACAGTTTTGCCAGAATCTTCTATCAAAATTACATTTGGGCATTTATGAAGTGGTCAGTTTTTCTGTTAAAGTTTGCAAAAAGGACCAGGAGCACATCCTGCAGATCTCTGTAGTCCACCATGCAGGAACATGGCCCAGAGCACCGGTGAACTATTTGGATCATGCTTTGTCACACAGCTCTAAACACCAGATATCATCAGTCCAGGCATGGCCACCATCACCACAAAATCCGAGGGAGGAAATGTGAATACCCAACACAGTCAAACAGGTAATCCAGGCTTTTCCACCTATCGACACCCCTCCTCGATCAAATGTGCGGAGCAAAATATCAGGTAATGTAGTATTGTTGCACCAAGGGAATATGGACTACTATAAAGCAAAAGCAAAATTACATGAAATGTAACAATTATTAGTTAAAAGCAAAAATTCGGAAGCACAACACTGATGAAAAGCACACTGGCAATAAATTGTGTTTATTAAGTAAAGGAGAGTTTCATTATTCATCAGTTAAGGGTTAGGGTTAGAATTGTTTGAGCCTTTGTGGCTTCTTTTTGTGCTTGATGTTGTCAATTGAAACCCAGTAGTCTATGACGACAACAAGAAAGTGCAGCAATTCGATTTAACATCATATACGACAGTTGGAAGTACGCACAGCTTTTTTCATTTCAATAAGTGAATCTCCTCCATCAGGTGTTATTGGCTATAATTCAGAAGCCAAGAGCAACAAGGAGACAACAAAAGAAGCTGTGTTGCCTTATATTACTTACACAAACGCTTTGTTGTTATCGAAAGCATGCAGTCCTCACAACACGTGCACACAGAGAAATGGTTGTGACAGCTTGCCGTGGCTATCATGTACTCTGAACGTACTGTTTGCCTCTCACGTCTCATCCAGTTTCCTTTTTTTCCCCCTTTCTATTTGGAGAACAAGAAAGATGTTGAACATACTGTTGGAAAAATAAACACTGGCAGGGAAAGAGGAAAAACTGTGAATGTAAGTGCATAGTGCACGCACGTGTGTGTTTGTGTGTGCCTGTATTTCACTTTTTGGGTACCAGTCACAGGGTACCGTAATCTCATGACTATAAGGTGCACCTAAAACACCGAGATTTTTTAAAAAATCGACGGTGCGCCTTATAATATGGTGCGCCTTGTGTGTGGACTGAGTTCCAAAATCTGCTGTGCGCCTTTGGTAGGTACACTACGGTAAACGCTCCGCCAATCGATTAGCGGCACACCTACGCGTAAGGATCCCCTAAAATGGCGCTGGTCAAGCGAGACGCGTTTGAATGAGGCTTACTTTAAACTGCAGGCCATCAAATATGTGGCTGAAAATGGCAATCGAGCAATCTTAGTGTTTTTGCCTTATGAGGCGGCTGCATCTCTCGATACGCGCGAGGACAACTGTTGCGCAGCGGCTGCCCGCGGATTACCAGGAGAGGGCGGCCATCTACCCTAACCCTAACCAGGAGAGGGCGGCCATCTTCCCTAACCCTAACCAGGAGAGGGCGGCCATCTTCCCTAACCCTAACCCTAACCAGGAGAGGGCGGCCATCTTCCCTAACCCTAACCAGGAGAGGGTGGCCATCTTCCCTAACCCTAACCCTAACCAGGAGAGGGTGGCCATCTTCCCTAACCCTAACCCTAACCAGGAGAGGGCGGCCATCTTCCCTAACCCTAACCAGGAGAGGGCGGCCATCTTCCCTAACCCTAACCCTAACCAGGAGAGGGCGGCCATCTTCCCTAACCCTAACCAGGAGAGGGCGGCCATCTTCCCTAACCCTAACCAGGAGAGGGCGGCCATCTTCCCTAACCCTAACCAGGAGAGGGCGGCCATCTTCCCTAACCCTAACCAGGAGAGGGTGGCCATCTTCCCTAACCCTAACCCTAACTCTAACCAGGAGAGGGCAGCCATCTTCCCTAACCCTAACCAGGAGAGGGCGGCCATCTTCCCTAACCCTAACCAGGAGAGGGCGGCCATCTTCCGCACCTACTGCCGCGACAAGATAACCGCGCCCAGCCACATCACCAACATGGATGAGATCCCTCTGACTTTTAACATCCCTCTGACTCACAAAGTGGAGAAAAAGGGACCAGCACGGTGGCAATACGCACAACAGGGCACGAGAAGTCGTCGTTCACCGTGGTTCTCGGCTGCCACGGAAACGCACAGAGCGCTGGATGACGGAAGGCGAACACTCCTTCACAAAGACTATGAGTTAGCGGTGGGCAGGTTATGCTACCATATGCGGGTGGATTGTAGACGCATGGGCTATGATACCGTCTTCATGTATTGGAAGAGCTTTCACAAAATCAATGCTGAAGCGGAACCGGTCGGTGAGTCCGATTCAGATGATTAAGAAGAGGAATTCGGGATGTTGGACATTGAAATAGTGCAGCTGTTTAATTCAGATACAGAAGATGAAAACTTTGATGGTGGAAGAATGAATATTTTGTTCAATAAATTATGTCGAATCTCACTGTTTTACTTCCGTTGTCATTTTTTACTGTATGTTTCAGCATGCGCCTAATAATGCGGTGTATATATACGTATGTTTTAAATACAGAAATAGCACCCATAACTGAGACTGCTCCTTTTAATACAGTGGGCCAACCAGTGGGTTGTGAAAATATGGTAAATTATCTATAGCTTTTAAGCCAGCAAACTCCAAGCAGTAGACAATCAGAAGAACCAATTTTCAACACATATTCACATCCTTACAACAACTTTGTTGTTTAGCAGATGAACTTGAGTGCTCCAGCCGAAGACACAGTATTGGCGTAAAGTGCCTTTTAAAAGTGAGTGCCTGCATCTCTCCAAAGATGTTGAGTGCCAGTGGGTTTTCATACATACACCAAAAAAAACCCAAAAAACAACTGAAATGAGTATTTAAGGGATGTACAGAAAGTGTGTTTATTTGAAGTGACATTTGGTTATGTATTTATGCATTTGTGGCCCTGCTGTAAGCCCCAGTCGGCTGACAATCCGTGCAGATTAAATTAAACACAACTAATTATTTGCAAATAATATTTGAGCTGTGGCACCAAACACACTGAGAGCCAGGCAGGAGATGAGCACATGGAGTAAATGTTTGCACCTAACAGGGGCTCTTGCCCATTGTGTTGAGTTGGAGAGCGAAAGCATCCTGGGACACAATTGAACAAAATCCTCTGCATCTCTACTGACTAAATGGATTCTGGGACTTGGTGAGATTGGATAGATGCAATGGAGCAGTTCATCTTTTTTGTTTATAGCATTATGACAGCGCGCTATGGTCTCACACTGCTCCGAGCCCCAGTTGGGGTTACCGACTGCCCGTGTAATGCTTCCAATATGTTTTGGCACCTTGTGATCTATGGTCATCTGTGCCTAACCTGCTCATTTGGCCTTACATAGTGTTGTACAACCGCTCCAAGTGTCGCCTAGGTAGTAATTATCGGATACTTTCTGGTTGTGGCTCTCCTCTGCTTCAAATCTTTGTGATTTACAACACTCCCTCATAGCTTTACCTAGTTTACAAAAGTGACACAATGCTGATGTTACACTGCAACACACACATGCAGTCAACACACAAATCAAAAGTAAGGCCAAAGGTTTTCTGGTGTTAATATGTTGTAAAAATTGAATAGAGCAGAGGAAGCTCCTCAGGAAATAAATCAGAAGATATAGTTGTCCGTTTCGCAACTAGATGTCCGAACCACTTATGATATAAATATGACAATTGCTCTTTTCTATATATTGATATATATTTTTAATTAGTTATATTTTTCTTTCCCACTGGCTTGTTCTGATGAAAGTGGCCTGCTCAGCTGCCATTAAGGATCAATAAAGTCTCATTGTTAGCTTTCTTCACATCATCCAGATATGTTTGGATGATGTGAAGAAAGCTAAATGTGAGATGCGATGCAACGTTTCACTACGGATCAATGAGCTACACCGCCTGTACTATGACAAGGCTATGGACAGATACCATAAGTCACATTACTTCATACACTCTCCTAAAGAGCCCACAGAGACAGCTGTGCCACAAGTGTTGCCGCAGTACGTCCAACTGCAAGCTGGACAAAGACAAAGGAAAAAAAAAAATTCATTACCGTGTTATGAGTCAAACTCTACAAGAGTGTGCACGGCATGACGATAACCCCAGCACGCGTTTAATAAGTCTTTATCCGGTGGAAGCTTTATTGCCAGTGCCCTCATACATAACACACTCACGGATCCATATTAATGATTGCAGCCCATTGTAGCCATTATTGCCAGATGAATGTAGACACTTATTAACCCCAGGTGTCTGCTGCAAAAGCACAAACAACTGTCTATTTTTTTTTCTTTTTCAGTGGCACAAAGAAAGTAACCTTTATTTCTTGTGTTTAACTTGCTGGATTTAGTCTTTTTTTTTCCACCATCAACCACCCTTCTGGGGTGCGGTGAGGCATGAATACTAATGCACTTTTGCCCCAGAGATCAAACAGGGACAACGTTTGGGTTTGAATTATCACCCACTCTGAAATCAAATGTGTTCCCTGTCTACCAGATTCAAGCCTTTGCTCCCACAAGCTCTCTCCATTAGCATATAATATTCTCTCTTCATGCTCCTTTTGATATACCACTTAGTCAACCCAAAGAATTCTCCAAAGTTTCAATGAAAAATGGAAAGAAACAACTTTATAAAGTTGGGCTGAGAATCATTTGCATTTCTTACCCAAGAAAATAAACAATTGGAGTGTCTTCATTTCAATGTTAATGTCGGAGGTGTCAACATAATTACAGTCCTTGAAAATATTTAATCGAAAAGATTAACATTGCCCATCTGCGTTGTACTTGCTGGCCTTGTTTTTTTTAATAAATCCAGGCTGTTTGTTAAACATAGACTGCCCAAAACAGTAAGGCACAGTGCGATCAGTCCTTTTTTAGGTGCACTGTCGCACAGTGAACGTGGAAGTGCTCTACACTGTGAGAACTCACGCGTGCAGTACCCTGCGGGTACCCTGATAAAATAAGAATTAATACAAGTTAAATAAACTTCAGGATCTGCAACAAAAACTGCTTCAATGGGAAACTAACAACGATGAATGCACACACTGACTCCCAAGCACAGTGCTTTTTTGCATGTAAATGCATTCACTGGAAGGGCATGATGGATCCTTTAGGATAAAGTGTTACATATTACACATAAAAGCGTCCAGGAATACCCATTTTAGGCCACCCCTCTGGTGGCTCCAGCTTTGATTTGATCCAACTTATGGCATATATGGATAACAAGAAATATGTCCAAAAAAAAGTTGTCGAGTCCAGACTTTAACTTATCACACGCGGAGGCATGTCTCCTCGTCCACAGAGAATTTAGAAAAGGCTCTCTGCCTGGATTCGTACAGCGAGGGGGAGATCAAAAGGCAGCTGAGTTCATCTCCTGTTGACTGTTTCATATTCCATTTCATCCTACATATTCCCATCCTTTCCCCATACTTACTCTTTTCCTGTGATCTCAAGACTGTGGCCGTGGGAACTTCCAGGTCTGCTTTGATTGCTTTTTTTTTTTTTTTTCCCAACCCTGTTTTCACGAGTAATCAATGAAAAAAAATGTGGCTGGGTTATAGTTTTGCTGAGTGAATCGTTTCCAGTTTCATTACTTCAGCAACTGGAGGGCTTTCAGCTCCAATAAAAGCAACAATTCATTTTCACTTCTCACTTCCTGACAACATTCAAGTATGAAAAGAAAGTTGCACTGCAAATTACATTTTCATATAAAACAGCTCATTTGAATGCAATCAATGTGGACACGGCCCTGACTCAGACCAGCTAACAAATGAATGAAAGATGCATTGAAAAAGAGATATTTCTCTCTATTTCTCACTGCTGTGCACAGAACTGACTGACACCGAAAGACAAATATTAACCGCTTCTGATTTATGAAAGGTGAAATGAAAAACCATCTGTCTCCACATTTGATCTGACAGGAAAAAGAGAGAATCTATTGTGTAATCTCCTGAACAGGACAGGGAAAGTCTGTAATAACCCATACATAGCTCATTTTGTGAACAGGCACTTGGAAAGAGTTTAAAAGCCAAATTTATTCTCATCATAAATTGCTAAAATGCATGACGAGTTTGAGATTAAAGTAACTTTTACTTTTATGTGTTATGTGTTATTTTAATTCACAGGGATCAATTTATGTATTTTTCTTGAAAAGTAAAAGTGAACTAAACATGTCCTTACTTCCAAACCTAAGCACAAAAAAATATACTAAGCTAATGTGAAGCCATTGTGTTGCAGTTAGAAATAACTAAAAAGAGTGACTTCTGTGGAGAATATGGCTCCAGTTTTGTGGGCACTAAGCAATATAAATTTCTGATGACCACAGGTACAATGTCCAGTCTCACAGCATTCATAATGCATGCTAATTAAAGTCATATTTTCTGTTTATAGAATGAACACCAATCAGCCAAAATAAAGCTGTGTTCATAGAAGGCTCATTAGAGGGTGCGTTTTGTCAACCGGTTCCAAGTTGTTGTTTCAAGTGAGCTTTTTTGGGGTCTATTCTAGTTGGAGGTCATGTTGGGGCTCCCTCTAATTGGGTGTCAGGAGGATTCAAAATATTTCCACACGCACAAGAAGACACACAGAACAAATACATCCTGGTTTAATTGGTCAAATTGGCTTCCGTGGTCTGGAAAGCAAAGCCATAAACCAAGTGACATGCGCAAACAAACACTGGAGTGATGTAAAGTCAGAGGCCCTAATAAGAGTTTGTCAGGTCTGTGTAGAAGAAAACCACAAAAGCGCTTCAATTGGGACCGTTGCGGTTTCAGTCGTTCTCAACACCTCAGGCCAATTAAAGCATGGCGAGCAGAGATTATCAACTGCACCACAGAGCTTTCACTGTTACTGTAAAGTTTTGTGAGACAAGCTCCTCTGTTGTTACAGTAAAAGCTGCAGAGTTCTAATGGAATATTTATGATCAATGTGCTGTGCAGGGAAATGGGCATCATGCCCAGAGTTACCATTCTGAAAGAGCAGCAGAGATGAAAAAATGGGGCAGACCATCAATGGCTGCCAAGTGAATTCTAACTCACTCAGTCATCTCCTTCATTCCCCACTAATAATGGAACACTGGATCGAGTGCTGGTAATGCTGGCGCTGGACTCGTATCGGCATAAGACGATTCATTTCCAGCCCTCAAAGCCAGATTTGGAAGACAAGAAACACTCATAAAAGGATCAGCCAATTTCACACAGCCAATTATCAGCTGCATCTTCGCCTGCCCTGCTTTCATAAACATTAAGTGTATGAATTCTCGCTCTTCAATCCCAGAAATGCTGGTTTAAATACAATTACACCCTGAAAAGAAAGCCTGTTTTTATTTCTTACTTCTTTATGAACTATCATTTGTTACTTTCCAGTAGAAGAATCCAAAGTCCTCCTCCACTCCCTGAATGCTTTTTTTTTTTAATATAAAAGGGCAAACAGCCGATCAATTTAGCAGAAAAACTGCAGACTGAATAACCTTTTCACTGTGCTAAACCCCACATTTGAGTTTCTTTACATCCAACAGCGCAAGAAAGAAAAATATCCACATCATACTCGTTCCTGGAAGGTGGAAATACCGTACTATAAATGGGAGGAAAATCCAGTAGTGGAGCAAACGCATTGTTATGGTAGATTCTCGCAGATAAGCAAGTGCCTGATATCTTCTTGATCTGACAGAATGTGTCACACCGCGCCGCTCTGTGATCTCTACCAGTTGGAAGCCTACTTGTTGTCACCATCATGTAACATGCAATGAAACCCCTCTTTGTCCTCAGGCATGTATATTTGTTCCCTTAGGCACCAGTCATCCACACGCTTGCTCACTTTTCTTATGGTCTCTGCTTGGAAGCTGCAAATGCACACATGGTTCCAGATACGTCCTGACGAAATGGGGCTTGATTAGATGAAAAAAAAAATAAAGTCACTAAAGCCAAAAAATATCGTGGATGATGGGATCTCACCATACATGGTGTGCGGACATGGTCGTTGTGGCTCTAGCCACTGGGCAAACCTGTTCATCAAAGGCGGAAGATGAAGGGCTACTAGAGCCCATCTCAGAGCTGTGGGGGTACATCAGTCAGCCAAGGTGAGCAACCAATACTGGGAATTTTGATGGACAGGTAATTGGCTTAGAATTATTAATGCCCTGTGCAACCCATAATCCCATATTAATGCGTGAAGGCTGCAGCACATTCAGGGCTTTTCTGTCGTTCAGCCTGTGCCATCAGTTGTAAATGTGTCGAGATGATTCAGCTTCTGAGGCTTAAAAAGAGAAAGGAGCGTTCAACAATAACATAAAAATGCATATAGATTTGTGATTAGCATATGTGTGAAGCCTCACTTCACACATATCTTCTGTTGGTTTGAGTGAACACAAATCTCAGTGAGAGGAGGACTTGGTGGATTTCTGGTGCCACACACCCTCACCTTACGTCTGAAAACAGCAGCGACACAGATGGTTCAAAAATAAGCGATCGTCTCCATCTGTAGAACGATTCAGAATGATACCCTCAGCCGTGAACTCCTCTTTTGCTTCTGTCACGACTCTGGAGCGAAAAGAAGAGAGAAGGGGGGGGGGGGGGGCGGGAGACAGGCCTTCGGATAAATACACGGCTGGGGACATTTGTGAGCAGCCGACTGAGTGGGAGAAGCAAAGTGACACGTCAACAGTCAGCAAGTGACACTTGATTTCAGTTGACAGCTCCTCATGAACACGAGGCGATCTGTGGCGGGGCAGAAAGGCGCAGCGGCAATGTCAAATTGAAGTCATGATAATCCATATTCTCCCTTCTGCTCATTTCAGGTCTGCCAAAGACAAATTGAAAGAGAAATATCGCTGTTTAACTTCCTCAACTACAGTGAAACTTTCTTTTTTCAGGTAAACAGACACTAAACTTCAAATAAGAGAAGAAACATCTATGACCTGATGTTTGGCTGTTGACCAGATGGCACGACGGTGCCTGCGTCATTATCAGAACTTATCCGCTCCTCTGGAATTGCCTTCTGCCTGTGAAATTAATGAGGGGCATTTGAACAGTGACAGGCGGCGCCCCGTACAACTGTAATCTCCCTCCAGCTGTGTTACAGCGTGGCAGAGGACATGAGAAAACAAATGGAGAGGTGACGAGTCTCTTCATCCGTCTTAGCATGGACTCAAGGACACCGGGGGTGGGAGCTGCTGGTGAAAAATAAACAACACCAACCTGGGCTTTTGTTTATTGGTTTATCCAATAATAGGCTCCCTTTAGATGATTAATTTGTGCTGATTCTGTCTAATTATGGTGTTAATATTGTTTTCCAAAGCCACAAGTGTCCTGAACTGATCTCTTCAGATGGGTTGGGCTGATATTTTCCTCTTTTGCATATACAAAAGCTAGTCCCTGCATTTGCGGCCGTGAAGCATTGGAACGGGCCAGATGGTTCACCTCAGCAGGCCACATTTGTGCCTCCACCACCAAAACAATGTGGTAAAAGTATCCCAAACCATCTTGTGGTAAACACTGGGACAATGACACGGAAGAGTTGACTGTAGCAATTTTTACCACTCCAAATGTGGTGACATTTTCTTGTCTTCTTAACCGCTTTATCCCTTTTGGGGTCACGGGGAGGGTACACAATGGGCAAGTTGCCAGTTCATTGCAAGGCTCTATATTAACATTTGTGGGTTCAGTAACTTGTTCAAGGGTACCTCGACACTGCTCTGAAGGTGTTCTGGCACCTCCCCCTACTACCAGTACACACTTTATGTTTTGACTGCACTGGGGCTGGAACTGAGAACCCTCCGTTTCTCAGCCCAGTCCCAACAGACTGAGCTACCGCCACCATTTTAATCAAATTGTACCACTGGAAACAGCCATGTTAAGCTGCTCAACAAGGAGGCTTTACGCCAAAACATGCTTGATTTGGGGAATTCCTTGTCTTAAACTGAGAGCCTTTGTCAGGTACTTCAGATGGAATTGGGGTCTATTACCCAGCTGTCATGTCTTCCCCACCATGGGTGGCAACACTGAGCTGAGTCTCCAAGCACTTAAGAAAAAGAAGCAGCTGTGTCCAGATTTAGAAAAAAGAAAAATTTGCATGTGGAGAAATTAATGATACAGGTTTAGAAATTCTGGCAGCTTTGCAGATTGAATGCTAATGACATAAATAGCATCAAAGCCATAATGAATAGAACATTTCCGAGAATTCTAGTCAACCTTCTGGCTGAGAGAACATGCACTAAAAGTAAAATATTTCTTTTACTTGATCTTTGTCACCTCTCTTGCTTTCACTTGATACAGAAAAGATAGATAATAAACACCAAGGAGACTGCGGGTGCCTGCCTGTTGCCTGGCAACCTGTCTCCATGGAATAGTGTGTAGTCACAGTCTTGAATTAAATCTGTATAGACTAATGCCCAACTCAAGTGGGTGTATTCTTTGTTTACCTGATGAGGTGGCCTTCGTTTCAAACATCAGCGAGGGTAAGACACACCTATTCACATTGTCCATCAGCAGCATGAGAAGGCTCAGAAAAGAAGCTCCTTAGCCAATAAGTCGCCATCAGCCCCTAGATAGTCTTCATGGACCAAAGGCTGGCAGTGAACATTAACAAGTTGATGAAACTGTAGCTTAAGCTTTATTTGTTTAAAACCCTTTTAGTCTCCAGCATCAGTCCTTCTACTTATGACTTAAATATGAACCATATGGAACCTCAGTTTAAACCTACTTTTTTTCCTTCTTTTGTTCAAATTATATGAATTGGTGTATTATTCATTTTTGATTGGTTTAGTCTGGTTGTCATACATGGAGTTTGGGTCATATGTGCACTGGGGATAATACAGTAGGTGTAGGTAAAGAAAAAAAATGCTGAATCACTTGCACTTTGACAGTGAGGGGAGTCTAAGGTGGCACATTGCATTCACTTGTTAAAAAAATAGACACCCTATAAAATGAATAAAGCAACTGTAAGGCTCTTGACTTGACTATCATATGTATCACAGGTCATTCACTTGATAAACTGATAAAGCGCCACCGTTAAAAATTGTATATAACTTCTTAGAACGATCCATAATTGCGCAACTGCAAAACTCCATCCAACAAACCCACGACATGTCGATACAGTTTGTTGCCTTATAAACACACTTTGGCGCGGCACATCCAAACGATACAATTCCTGTATCGGTCACGTGATTCTTTCTTAAAGCGATACACGCACCGATACGGGGTTTCACTCTTGAGCTCTCGGCACAGTGTTGACGCACCAGTGTCGCTCGTCCCATCACTACTGTATGTTTCAGCATGCGCCTAATAATACGGTGCACCTTATGTATGTTTTAAATACAGAAATAGCACCCATAACTGAGACTGCGCCTGTTAATACAGTGTGACTTATGGTCATGAAAATACGGTATTCTCTCTCCGTTTCCATCCGTGTCTATTCCGAGTCCCGCAGCCCAGCTAAACCCCTTGGGGTTACTTCACACAAGCAGAGTTGTATATTGTTTGGCTTAACCTTCCCTTATTTACACTAGGCCCAAGCTAGCTGTCAGCTGACAGCACCCTGGTCCTACAATCAGCAACATGCTGTATCTAAAACACCACTCCTGTACCATCCAGATGTGCCTCCTTTTCTGTCTCGTACAAATAAACTCCCACTTTCTCTCCATTACCAGTTAAGCACACTGGTAAAATTCCTCATGTATTCACATACAAAATAGGTAGAATCCAATTTCAGTGATGCTTTGTAGGATATTAGCACAGTTGTTCTCATGATCTTTATTTGGAATACAGAATTTGACACATATCAAGCTTAAAGCAACAGAGGTCGTAGATGTCCAGTTTGCTGGAGCTATCAAATAGTCTGTTTGCATTCATCCATCTTCCCTACTTTGTCACAAACTTCAGTTTTAGTACAAAACAGAGCATTAATAATGAACTTATGTTGTAGTTAGTTACACATAATTTATGTTGAAATCATAATCAGCTATGTTTGCTGGCAAATGTGTCTCGTTTAACCAAAACATGTGTCAGGCTTAAGGAATTTAGTCATAAATTCTGAGAACACTTTCAGGTGCTCAAAAGAACTGGGAATTCTGAGCAATTTCATGGCCAGATGTGGCCTGTTTGCTTCTAACATTGAGCCAAATGATAGCAGATAACAGGTCTGAAAGCTGGTTTCAAGTGTTGAAGGCATCTGGAGGCTGTCTAAATCCATCCAGGCGAAATACAGAGACCTGTATTGATCATAAAACTAAATTTATCTGGTAAATAGCAAATAATGTTGAATCTGCTGTTGGGGTCATGGCCCAGCTTGGAACGGTGAATGAAGGTACAAATACAAGCATACATCTTCTACATTCAGCCAGTGTGACCTCTTCCTCTTTAAGATAAGAAATACTGCTGCTGCTGTTCTGGGTCTTTAAAAATTGTGTTTACTGCTTTTAAAGTGGAATGTTATTGGCTTGCAGTGATATCCACTGGCTTTTATGTGCACCACTAGTTCTCTTTCATCTATTCTTGTCCAAATGTTTTTCCTCGCTCAATTCCTACTGTCAATTTATCACAGCGGACTGCAGTGTTAAACAGATGCTTAGAACTCGTGTGGTAAAATAGATACTGAAGATCACCGTCGGTCTGATCAGGCAGCATTGAAGTAAAACAGAAGGTTTTATTCATTTGTGCAGGAAAATCCTGCACATGAATTTTAGTAACTCCTTTCCTTCTCTTCTTGGCAGCTATATCCTGTTCAGGGTCACGCAGAGGGTGCTGGGGCCAAGTCACCTGCTCATTCCAGGGCCCCATGTGAGCATTTGGGGGTTCAGTACGTTGCTCAAGGGTACCTCTAAAGATATCCTCGAACTTCGCACTATGACCAGAACACCTTCCACGTTTTGTCAACACTGAGGCTTGAACCGAGAACCCTCTATCCCTAACCCAGTCCCTCACAGGCAGTTCTTTAGGAACTCAAGTGGACTATATATAATGCTTATATCACGCAATTTGTTGCAATTATCACCAAAATAATGGGACAAATGTGTTGTTTCTGAGTAAGCTTGTCTTTTAACCTATGGTGGCCTAACATTGACATTATCTATTAGAGCTTTATGTTTGACCTTATCTAAATCAGTTCATAAGCAACATTTAATCAACATCCTGCTAACAAACGGTTAAGGAAATTGACTTCTGAAATGGTGTTTTATAGAAATGAAGGAAACAAGATCAAGGAACAAGTTTACCTTTAAACACAAAAATTCAACAGTTCCAGACCTTTAATAGCGGGTCCTATATTACATTTAACTAACCATATTTCTTGATTATTTAATAGAAAACAAACAAGTAATAATGTTCATCTTTGCCAAGGAACATTATGTTTGAAAAATTATAATTTGGAATGGTTACTTTGTGGTTTATTTGGTCAGTGGTGCAACCCCCATACATTTATTTTAAGGGGAAAGGGGTCAGGGTAATAAATGCCCTGAATCCTCTTTAAATTTTACTTTTGTGTTATACAAGTCTCCACATTTCTAAACACTCATAATAGCTGCTGGTTTTCTTTCTCTTCATGACAAAACAAACCTTATATCTGTATAGAAAATGAGTGTCTAAATCCAGTCCACTCATCTGATAGGTTTCAAGGGATTCAAATCACCTGGGTGCTTATTTCCATCCCATCAACTCCTTTAACACACTGTCTGTGTGGCTATTTATTATTATTACCTTAGGTTGTTTATGCTACAGCAACAACTTGTCATTAAAACATCATCAGCTATATTTACATGAATAAATCTTATAAAGTATGGAACATTGGCTTAAAATTACATTTGAAACCTTCACAAATAACCCTGCTGAATTAGGCCTTTATCTTTATCATCATTTAAAAAAAAACAATGTCAGACCAACTTTAGTTCAGCCACAACAGCAGAAATAAATAATACTGATGGATTTCAGATGTTCATTCTCACACAGGCATGAACGCACACTTGGTGGTTTTGTGGGCTCGATGTCTAAACTCTTGAACAATTTCATCCATCTGGAGACCTGGGCCAAATTCCATTAAAAAAAAAAAAAAAAAGTACCATTGTATGTCCTTTCAGGTAAGTGGAACAATCATAAAGGGCGTGAAACTTTGTTCCACTGGAATATCTGGGATTTAGAATTTGTCCAGAGGTGAAACATTATATTTACTATGACAAGTAGTGGGACACTGGGTAATTTTTCAGCTGATGTTTTGGTGCATCGTTATGATTTCTCACCTTTCCTCATTAAGTGTTGGTTTTAGTTTTGAGTCCACATCGGGGTTATCCAAGAAGATTGACAACTGGGATACATCTGGAGGAAACCAGAGGAAACCCTCAGAAACTCATTAATATGGCAAAAAAAGGAAACATATTGAGCTCTAAATGTAATTAATTCTGTAAAATTACTGTTAAAGCTTTGAATTTTGCTCTGCTATCAGCAACAATGCTGTCCTTGATGTTTTTTTGTTTTTTTTAATACAGAAAGGTAACACAGGTTAAATAACACATTACAGCACTGACATCACACCCGCGTCTGCAGCTGTGACTCCCCATGATCCGAAGGATAGCTTCACCCTGGGGCTAACTAACAAACAGCCCAATCCGTGAAGCAAAGCGGCTAAATGACTTGTTCCGACGCAGCACATCAAAGCCAGGTGCAGCCGCAGGACCGCGGAGGACGGGGTGGGAAAGATCAACTGGAATGCAGCTTGTTAGTGTCAGGGAGATGCTGAGGTGAGCGGATCAAACGCCGTCACAGGGTAATGAAAGCAAACTGGAACAGAGGTTGGGGGAGTGAGGGGAAACAGTTGCCTGACCTCCTTGGGCCCTAGTTTTAAGTTGTTGCGGTTATTGATGATGGGGGAAATGTCGAGCTGTGGCAGAGAGGTGCCAATATGCTCGGAGTCTGAGGTTAGCAGCACAGATAAGAATAATTTGAGCCTCACCGTGCTGCACGAGGATTGTTCTAAGATGTGTTTTGGCTAGGCATGGGCCAGAACGAGGTTATGACTGCACAATATCTTGGGGGTAAATATCCCGTTTCCAAATAAATGGTCACTATGTGGCTTCACTTTGAAGTAATATTTAAAGATTGTAAAATAAATAAACTGAATCTTCTTTTTTTTTGAGAATTACCTAATAGTCCAAGCTAAGATGCAGGAATATGAGCTCTTTCCCTGGTTTTGACTTGGAGAGATGCCAACAGTAGTTTCCCTTTTCCTCTCAAAACTCATTATACGTATCATAGCGTGGTGAATGTGAGGTCATAACTTGTCAACAAGAGTGTTTGTGAGTCACTGGATTGTGCATTGGTGAGTTGATTAATTTACAGCCATGACTGTAATGTTAAAATTACACATAACACACACAATAAGACAATAACACACAAAATAACATTATGCCTGTACTCCTTTTCTTCACATCATGATAGCTAGCTGGTGATAGCCACCTTATATGCCATATTTTCCTCGGTAATAAGTTCACAGGATTTGTTTTACTCTTGCCAGATGCAACGGGTAGCGAGTTCGCATCGAGACATTAATTTTTCCTTGACTTTAGCATATAACGATGGGTGGTGCTACCATGGATACGCCATCATTTTTGTGTGTTGCCATCTGTAGCTGACACTGTCAGCAACCACATTCCGCATGTCAGGCGACCTTCTTCCGTCAAGCTGTGTCCATCAGTACTTTCAAGGTAGCCAAAGTATTTCCAGACAGCTGATTTGTTCCTTTTAGACAGGGGGAAAGTTCGGGGGACTCACCTTCTTCAGCCATCATACAACCTGCAGAACTGCACTCTGGGGAAGGGGTCATGATACTCTCCGCTACAGCGACACACAAACAGAGATGTCTGACCTCCACTTTCTGGAACACCGGAACAATATGACGGAATATTTTAGTGGTTTTGAGACCATGGCGTGTACACTGCAGTATACCTTGAAACCACTAACCGGGCCATGCTTAACTTACACAAGACTAGAAGCAAATTCAAACAATCACCTTGCCATAAAATGAGCAACTGGAGCCTGAAATAATCATTTTGCTCTGCGGTGAAATGAGCAGCGGCCTAATCAGCTCGACTGTATCGCCAGCTGCTACAATCAATTCCTCCCAGTTAACACCCATGGTTGTGCATAATTAAATAATTAGAAATAGAGGGGCTGAGTGTCATGTTGATTTGCAACATTTCTAACTCGCTTCAAAAACGCGACTTGGTTTGTCATTCAAAACGGCTGCAAAAATACGTGGAATGAAATTACTCTTAATTAATTCTACAGATTAGTTATGATCTCAGAGATTGTGTGTGTGTGTGTGTGTTAATGGAGTAAGAGGCGAAACCAACGCTTGAGCCGGCGTTTCAAACGCAGTGCACAATATTATGTCATTCCCGCCGAGTGGGGAGTTATTCAGATTCCGAGATTCATTAACTGGATTTGAAAGCTAATTCCGGGTTAATAACAAATGAACTACTGGGAAAAGATCTCAAAATTTGTTTAATAAAATGGGGCTTGTTAACTCTTTGATCTTATAATAAAAGACAAAATGTTATTTTTGAGCACTATGTTTTAATTAAATCAAATGAAAAAAAACAACTTGTTGATTACATGTCAGTGAAAGCATCACACATACCAGATGAACACTAATCCTTTTAATAACATGCAAGAGTTAAAATTCATGCAAGAGTTAAAATTCAGTCATGGGTTAGTTTTTATTTGTCACCTGTTCAGATTTTTTTATATCGCCCCACCTCCGCATGTTACTTACCTCTGTTAGCATTCATGAACACTATTTATCTAATCTTTAATAATCTTGTTTTGTTGTTGCTGTTGTTGTTGATCATTTGTGACCTCCAGAAAAACCACCCAAACTGTAATTATCTGGGTCTTGCAGGCCACATTGTTCTAGTGATTCAGCCCAGTTTTTTGTCGTTACCCTCAGCTAGCAATGTTAGCTTTCAGCTAGCAACCAATTGCTGCTGAGGTCAGGGGCTTTCTTACTTTTCTACATCCATTTCAAAGCAGTGAATTTGCTTTATGGGCTCCTGTTCTTAAGACAAAGACGATTACACAAACAACAAATCGGCGCCTGATGGAAGCCAAAAAACCTTTCAAGGTCTCATCCAGAACAACTGCTCTCTCTGGAAATCTCTCTTCCTCCACCACAGCTGTCATTCCCATTACAGCAAAAGTAAAGAAGAGGCGACATGGAGGAGGTGACAGGTAAGTAATACTTTCTGGACACAGTGAAGCTTAGCCCCAATGACGAAGGAAGCAAAAAGAGAATGAAAATAAAAAAATCTGAAATACAAAACTATGTTGACAAACAACAGCCATATAGTGTTGGATAGAAGCGTTTAGCTCCTCTGTCAGGGGTCCAGAAACAGCTGAAATGACCAGAGACTCCACCGATGAAGTCCAAATGTCAGATGTCAGAAGAGTTAAGGACACAAGGAAAAAGGATGAAAAATATGAAAACTCACAGCTGGCATTCAACAAAGAACATCTTGCTTAGGGTTGAAATGCGAACCTCTGTAAGCTTGATTTAGATCATGCCAGAACATTCTGTATATCACGTGTATGTGTGTTTTTGAGTGTGCTGCCACCTTAACTCACCCTTGATATTTTTCTTTGTGTCACTCAAGAGTCTGGCACCAAAGGCTATAGTCCTTGACCTACAAATCATGAATGCTAAATTCTCCAATGCTCGCAACATTCAGGAGCACAACATTTTCATCCTTAGTTTGGTCCTCCTTCCATGTGGTGTGACGATTCCTCACCAGCTGCCCTCTGGTGTGCAGGTTTGCCCCTCCTGAACTGATGCAAGGCTGCAACTTGTTCTGCCAAAGTAATAAGCTAATGTTCTCTGGCTTTGACTGTTTGCTATTGATAGTCCCCAAACTGCTGCATGTTCACTGGGGGGGGATTAATCATTCCAGCAAACAAGCAAGCAAACAAAGTAATACATATTTGAGATATTTTGTTAGTTTAGTTTAGTAGTTGTCAATGTTGCATCAGATATTGTAATCAGGGAACTTTTGTCTGTAAAGTGATTGGTGCACAGCAGCTACACATTGATGCAACCATTAAATGCCATTTCCAGACAAACATGATTCCCAAAGGATGATGCCTACTGATATGGCCCCCCTCCCTGACCTTTTCTCAAAAGGGCACTATCAGATTGACATTTGTGGCTAAAATGAAAAATGTCTTGGCTGGATGGACGATTGATGTTGGATGATCCTTCTATTTTCATCATATCCAAATTCTGTCTGCTTCTATGATTCAGAAACCAAATGAGCAGACTTAGAAGCAAACAAACAGAGCCTCGGGATTCAATCATAACCACAAGCGCAGATCTGTCTTAGCCTATGATGGTAGACATTAAAGGAAGTGTAAAAATCCATCATCTGGGGTCCATTTCAGCAAGACCCGCAGTTATCATCTCATTTAAATACATCAATTTTTTCCTCAACAGCGCTAAAGCAGCATCCACCTCAACGTCTACGTGCACGACGGAAAAAGGTGGGACTTCAATTATCCTAAGCAACATGAGATAAGGAAGCCAGTGGTTTGATATTGTGTGAGCAGGAGTTCTTTAAATCAGTTTCTGTGATGTAAAATCAGGCTTTCAGTCATTTTGTGTATAAAAGCCTATAAAGCATTTTTGTAAATTATCTAAAAAAGGAAATAGCTCAGACTCAAAATAGTTCCTATTTAGGGCAGAGCAATTTTAATTTAGTTTTAAAACAGCTCATTGTTATTAGCAGGTATTCACTGTTTAAGAAGTTAAATAAAAAATGTTTCCTCTTAAACAGTAAAAACAAAGACTGGTGGGAATATTTTATAGCTGCTAGAGCAAATAAACAGAGTACTAATTTCTTTGGTTAGTCAAAAGTACATATTTATGAGGAGGTCTTTTATCCGTTTGCCTAAATAAAAAACCATCTGTCAGTTTTGATGACTAAAGTACCTGCAAATGGCAGCCATTGAGCCTTATGAAGCGACCCGTTCCGCAAACATATATTGAAACGTATGTTGAATGATTTCAAATGTGCAGAAGGTAAGGTCACCTGACCAAAGACCTCAGTTTCTACTGTAGTTCGGGAGAGATTAGTGACATTAGCTCATATTTGGTGCTTCCATTCATAGTTTAGTTTGTAAAGCTTAATAATGGCAATCATCCTTTAAATGTACACTGGTGTGCAGCATTTTGCCTTCTTTCAGCATGATGTGGCATGATGTAGCAAAAACACTGGGCGCTTTGCTTGTTAGCTCTGCACATCCCATTGCACAACAGAGGATAACTATGGTGATTTGTTGACCATGAGGAATTTATACAGTATGACACATGCACCCAGGAGTGCTTTTGCTGTGACGGTTCTGCCGTGTCCCTTTCTTTTCTTTAACATTTTCTATACCTTTCTTGCAAAGGTGAGACTGAATCTGGCTGCACTGGGACACATTAAGTGACTAAATGAAGCATTTATAAAAAGATGGTTATGAAATATCTACATTTGTATCTTTACTTTGGAACATTGTATCCTTTATTTGTTCAGCTGCATGCTGTCCCTATAAATCACTTTACATCCTTCATGTGCCAATTTACCCAAAAGGATCCAATTAGGATGGATTTTTTTTTCTTAAACAAGAGACACTGTTGTTAGACATCCTGCCAAAAATATAAAATACAGCGATAATGAAAATGATTTCTAACAGAAAAATGGCTGCGTTCGCTCCCTCCAGCCAAGATGAGCAGCGCTGATGCATCAGCATGTATGAGGAGTCTGCGGGGCATCCTTATACCCAGCAGGCTGCTGGCAGCTGAACCTGCCGCCTGCTCTGCAACAGACACAAATAAAAATGATACAGCTGACCAAACACAAGTGATCAGCCATAAAACTGGCCCATCTGGGTCACACCAATGACCCTTTAAACTACAAGAAGGTGTGACAGTGGCGCTCTATTTCTGTCAGTGGTTATTATATATATTACTGGAATGTCTCACTCCATTACTAATTGATAAACGTTCCTGAATACTCAGGTCAATATGAGACACATCTAATGTTTTTGTGAAGCCTTCTAAGATTGTTGTAATTATCTTGTTTTCAAAAGCTCGATTCTGTCCTTCCTTCCTTCTGTATGTTGGCATCAGTGAGGAAAAACAAAACAAAAAAACTTTAGTCTGTGGCCTCTTTATGGAGAAAACTGTATAGCTTAGTTAAAATGTTTTAACTGTATCACGGGATTAATTGAAATGTTGGAGAACAATGTTTAACGTCAAGCAAGGCTACCCAATTTATCTCAAAATAAATCGAAAATGCAATATAGCTAAGTGCCCTGGGCTATTGATCTTAATTTAGTTGTCAACAGTCGACTTAAAACACTCTCCTGCACATAAAATATTAGACTGGGGGGGGGCGGCATTTATTTCACTCTAAAAAGGTCACTGAAAAAGTCCGATAAGAGTGGATTTTAAAATAAATAGTACCTAAGCTACTTTGCTAAATTAGCATTTTCTTGATTAAAAAAAGTTGTTTCTACAAATACTCTATTTTCTGCATGTAGTTCATGTTATTTGTCAGAGCTCAGAATTCGGTCCATCAGCTCATTCTGATATCAGTAGTCAAGTTACAAGCATCAGATGACACAACCATAAGGCTGAGCAATATGGCCTGAAATTCTCATGGTATAAATTTAATCCCTGGGATCCAGGGTTAAGGCATATATCGTGACACACATGCAAGTGTAAGAATTATAATTGAAATGTTTTTGAATGTGCAATTATATGTAAAAAATGGAACATTGTTAATTTCTTGCAAAATAGTGCCAACAGAAACATATAAGATTAATGATATTTTACATAAAAAGAGTAAAGCTGTTTTCTAAAATGCAAAAACTATTATCAATAACCATCGTTCACTTACAGAACATAAAAATAAAGTGGACCGTCTGGTTTGCTATGCAACTTTCCGAAACCGTAGCGGGGGCGGCATATTTAGCAGTGTGTCTTCTGATTCACAATGTAACTTCTCGAATTCTGATCCAAACGATCGAAGCGGACCAGCATCCGTTACTTATATTTACAGCCAAACACTTTCAATTTAATTAGAAAGCCTTTGGGTAGCAAACTACAAATACAGAACAAGAACAGTTAGAAAACGAGCAAGCAAACCAACAAGATATTCCATATGACAATTAGCTCAAATGGGTCTATATAACCAGCAGCAAACACATTTAGATCACATCTCCTTTAAAGTTACGATACGATAAATGAAGTAAAATATGTCGAGCAGCAACAAGGAATTACAAGGTCCTTTCCCCGTCTGTGGTCCCTCCCTGCGTAGTTATAATTTTTTGGAGATGTGCGACACGTCTCTTTGGCGGTCACAGATGATACAATCCCTACGCCATCGCCCTGAAGCCACATGGACGGAGAAGCATGAACTGGCCTTGAGGTAGCTGCGTTGACATTGACAAGCTTTAACGTGATCGGTTGCTCGAGTCCATATTTTATTTCGTTTTATATCGATATCGTTTATCCCGTCTAGTGCAAATACCGCACACCCCTGCACGAGCGTCACATAAAGACGATGTGCTGCAAAGGAACGTTGTACTCGCTGCACTGTTGACATTTCAGAAAAGCGGCTCCACTGTTGTTCTCAACACTTTGCTTGATTTATGCATGATTCATGCCCGTGTCTGTTGCGGCGAATAGACATTTCTGCGTCACTCCTGTCTGTCTTTAACAGACAGCCCACAGGCGGGCTGTTCAGATTTGACGACCAGCTGATCTTTTGTCCACCTTACCCGCCGCTCTTCCACCTGGCTGCCTGTACATACGCGCACGTGTGTTGTGTTGCCCTGCACTGCATCATCTCCCCGTCCCCGATAATCACAATTGCTGGTGTGTTTTCCATCTGCAAACCGCTGCGTTGGGCTGACTTGCTGTTCAGGTGTGCTCTCGTCTAGAGGCAGAACACGCAGATCAACTTGGCTGTTCTGGGAGGTGGGGGGGAGGGGTTGCACACCCACACACGTCATGCAGGAACTTCTCCATTGTGCTGTGAATTGTAAAGGAAAATGTCTGTTTCTTGTACTGCGGTCTGGCTTTTGTTGCACGCTGTACAAGTTTTCGCTCCATAAATGACCTCTCTCACCTCAATACTTGTTACATCTCTAAATAAAAACACACTGGACCCAGTCTCATGGTATGCAGGATGTAATCAACACAGCAGGCAGGGGTGACGTGATATGTAGAATGCATTTCAGCGCATTCTCTCCTTGGCACCGGCTCCCCTCTCTGATAATTTCCCAAATCCTGGAGATCGTCACTCCGGTCCTTCTCCCCTCTAGATTTCCTCCATGCTCCATTTTATTTTTTTCCCTCTTGAGTGCCTTCTGCACTCTCATTGTGTCCCTGCTCGTCTACCTCTGCGTTTCGAACGTGCACGGCCATATATCGATGCCTCAGCGTTTCCATTGGTTAAACAGCGCCACCCGGTGTCTCAACCTGGCATTGGCAACCCGGCGTCTCGACCTCAGCGTCGAGCTCTTGCTTTCAAACATCTGCCAACACCCACCCACCCCCCCCCCCCCCCAATTAGGTCCATTACATTTTATTGATGAATGCATTGCCTGTGCATTAATGATTTATTCGTGTGCCAGCCATAATCAGTGTGAGTAACTGGAGAACCCTTCCTCATCTGAAATGCCTTTTGGATCTCAAAGTGAGTGTTCACATCCTCCAGGAGATGCAACCAAATAAATGTTGTTTTCTGTTGTATTTCTGATCTTTGTGTTTTCCTCTTGAGCAGATTTGATGTTGAACCTGGAGTATAAAATCGACTTACATACTTACAAAATGCAAATTAAAGCTCATGTTTGGAGTGCTGCAATACATCTCCATTAACTCAATAAAAGCTAACTCGAAAATAAATTAGAAGTAGCTAATAGCAACTGTTGAGTGCTCAATCCCACAACCATCAAGAATAAATAAAAAAAAAAAAAAAAAGATTATTTTAAAAGAAATTCACATCAACGTGAATTATTTATGTAAAAGTCCCATTGCAGTCCTCTTTAACCAGATGAGAGTTTTTCAAGTGTAGTTGCAACATTGAAAATTTAGTTGATGCATTCAGGGTCCTCAACCTCGAAGAGCAAATCTCTTCTTCAGTGCAGCATGCATTAGTATTGTAGTTGAAGATCACTTACCTTCCCCTGGAATAGGTTCTCTCTAATTATTTCAAGGGCCATTTATTTTGATACCACCCCCTGCTGTGCTCACATCACTCCGATGTGGCTCGTAATAAAGCGAAAGCACCATCGGAGGCCACCTGATTCAAAATTATACTAAAAGTATCAAGACGGATGAGAAATAATTACAGGACATAATAACAGCGGCCACGGGGTGTAACGCTGCACTAAACCTGTAATTGTATTAGAAACATATTTCAACAGACTGACCCTTAAAGGAAAAGTCAACTCCAGCATTCATATGGTGTAATACACAGTATCCATCATCGAGGCCCCCCGGAGGGGCTTTGTGATAAGAAGACATAATAAAGTTTGTTCTCTGCCTGTTTCCCCCAAAACCCATCTCATCTCCTTGTAGATTTCCAGGAAGCTTTTTCCCCCCAGACTTCAGGAAGGGGAAAAAGGTGAACCTTTGTTGTTTATTAGATTTATTATATGTGTTTATTAGAAAGGCTGTTTCCATTAAAGCTTGATTAGAGGTGAAGAATAATGCTTCAAATGGAAAATCCAAGAGAAGTCGGGCATAAAACTTAAAGCAGGAACTACTACAGTTGTAATTATGTGTGGAGATTATGGAACAATGTCTGAGATCTATGAACTTAAATGAGACTAACGGCAAAAACAAAATGTAAAAACTCCACATATTTTTGATGTAGATGTCAAATCTGTAGCTTGTACCTTGAATCACTTTGAAATTGTTGTGTTCTTTCTTCTTTATCAGAGTGGGAGATTTCGTCATGCACCAAATCCCTAAGTGCACTGTTAATATTTAAATATAGCGATGTTCCGGACGACTAATGTACAAATACAACAGAAACCTCATAGAGCTGGTGAGAAATGCTGCCCAGCTGCAATATTTCCTTTTAGGTCCCCACGTTCATTATTCCTGTAATCCTCTGCCTCACTGGTGTAAATGACAGGAGTGACAAAGAGAGTTTATGGAGCCACGACGCCAAAGAAAGACGTAATACAAAAAATGTCTCATTATCACAACAAAGGTTTCAGCATTTCAAGGGTTCCAGGAAAACCAGAGGGCTGTGGATTTAACTAGCAATCTTTCTTTTTAAAAAGCAATGTAATGAATATTATTTTGACTTGTCGCCTTATGATAGGGTGACCAGAAAAGGAGGAGCAATCCGGTTGGGACTACTTTGCCAAGAAAGAAACAACGCATCTTTGATGTAAACCCACGTGGCTATTATCAGTTTACTTTTCTGTTGTATTGTTTCTGCCCAACAACCACAGACCTTTGCTAGAATGCAATATATTTCACCAGACTGAGCCCACAAGTCATGTGACTATGAGACCAATGTGTCATGGTGGGGGTCCAAGGACACTTTGGCTCATCTTTTATTGTCAAACAAATATCTGCTCCACACCATCAAAACATAAAGAAAATTTCATGTGATAAAGACAAACCCTGGCTTTATAATAGGGTGTAAAAACAGCCCCACCTGAATAGGTCTGCACGCCGTTCCTCTATTCAAACCTAAAATAACGACTATTAATCTTGTGTGTTCATTTTTACCCACATTTCTCCATCGTCCATCATGCAGACGTATGAACCTCAGGTGTATGAACAAGTTGCTTGGCTTGTAGGTTCAGATTAAACAGTCTCATCCAGGCATGAAAGACTATAGAAATGTTTCCCCCCCCCCAACTCCTCAACAAACCAGTGGGATTCTCTCTGATCTCATGCACTCCAACATCCTGGGATATGTTTCATGTCACAGCCCCATTTCCCCAGTTCCCTCCTGTCCCTCTGCCCCAGTAATTTTCCACTCTCCCTGCCTCTGCTCCACTCTACCTGCCAGCCACTCCCACCCCGTCAGCTCAACTCCACTCACCTGCAAGCACAGCTGCAGCTTATTCCCAACCAGCCCGGCTTATAAGCCTCCCCTGCACTCTCAGTCCTTCCCAGGTTGTTCTTCAGCATTTCCATGCAAGACTCTCCAGCACTTCTTACCTGCCTGACCTCCTGTTGCCGAACCTGTTTGCCCCTGACCTGCCTGCACCGCCTGTCTCCCGGTAAACTCACCAGCCTTCCGTCCCTGACCACGACATCTGCCTCAGCGTTTCTGGTTCCTGTCTGCTCACCTGGTCCTGACCGTTCTGACTGGCCCCAAATTCGCTGCTGCTCATCCCCAGTCTGCTCTGCTACTTCATCAACCTCATCTCCTGTAAGCCCCTCTCTGTCACTCCTGCCCGCTGTAAACAGAACTGTACGGTTCCGAGGGTTCACGTCCTCCCTCTTGGCTCTGCATTCCGGCTCTGCTTTACTTTGTGTGGGCTTTGAGCCTGAAAAACGGACTGTTTCCTTGTCTGCCAGAGTTCCTGTTTGCCTGTGTACTAATAAAGGGTCACTACCAACGGTTCCAGCTTTCCAGAGTGCTGCTTTTGGGTCCAAATTGCACCCGTCACATTTTATCCCTTAAGTGTCTCTATTTCCCCCCCCCCCCCCCCCCCCCCCCCAACTAAAATCACACAAGCTGAATACATGCTGAACTCTGACTTATTTTAGAGTCGACAACGCCGGACTTTGGTGTTGCTTAGCAATATGGCGGCGTGCCCTTTCACTCTCGGTTTTGCGCAGTTACAGTGAGGAAAATGTTATTTCAAGTCTCCATAAAATGAAGACAAACCAAGCTCTTAGTTTAAACAAAGGCGTCAACATTTTTCACATCCAGCGTGATAACAGAGCTGATATGTTTCACAGTAATGACACTTAGGGTTTTTATCACATTAAACCGTTAGCTGCTATATGTAACTATTTAGCCATGTTTGGAAGAGTTGGTTGTATTTTAAAATAGTTTATAATGAGCTGATGCCGCTAACAGCAGATCCACTGCAATCAACCTCAGAACCATGGCAATTCTGCCAACTGAAAAGGACATGAGGGATTGTGAATTGTTGTTTCTGCTGATGTAGCAGCGGGCTAGCAACAATGCTTGATTGCAGAGCAGACGTCAAGCGGTATCCCAAAATGTTTTCACCCCTTACCTTTGCAACTCTATTGTGAGGGACAAGGGTGGATGAAGGGGTTAAAAAAAAATTGGGATTCAGCCCAACAGTCGGGAGTATTTTTACACGTCAAGTATGGAAGTTGAATATTTGCTCACCTGTGGGAGTCAACATACTGATATTGTGAAAAAACAAATGATGTATGTTAACTGTTGGGAATGCTGCTGTGCCATCAAAATTAGACGGATTGCTTTTGTTCCTTCCAATAAAAATAAAAAAAAAATCAGCAAACACTAAACACAAGCTTCACTGATTCATAATGGACATCTTTACTTGAGGCCAGCAGTTCAGCCAGAAGAACATTAAGAAAATCCTGTTTGTTTACAGTGATGTGGTCATGATAATTAGATTTAAGTCCCCTTTAAGACCCAGTCGAAATGGATTTGTTCCGACACCCAAAGCCATTGCGGATTTATTTACAAGCCGCTCTCGTTATCAGCACCATTCTCTCCCTTAATACCCGTGACCCTTTCTAATTTCTCACCGAGAAACGTCCAACTCCTCCAGCTGAATGAAATCTGCCTGCCTGGCGTGCAGACACGATTCCCTTACAAGTCATTACCTGCTCCTTCCCTCCAATTCCTCCCACATGCTGGAGTGGGCCACAAAGCCCAGACCTAAAAGAACTTTACTCACATTAAATTTCCCATCTGTCTCCATCTATTTTATGTGCACAGACACCACAGGCCCACTTTATGGCCTTGTTTTGCAGCGCTACTTAGTGGGTTAGGTATTAGCCAGGCGCTTGGAGAGGAGCAGCACCGCCTTAATGGGGGATAATTTTCTATGGTGGTGGTTTATTTTGCTCAGCGGGAAAGTTTTATTTGATTTACAGCAAACAGGTGAGTTCATAAAGTAACTCGGATCAGACGTCAGTTTTAAGTCCTGCCTATGGAACCAAGGTCCCCTGCAGCACCAAGGCAGAGGCACATCAGCATTCATGGGAACGATCCTGCAATACGCTGAACATGTAGCGATCAAAGTCACAAATCGACGTCAAAATATTTAAATTTAGGTCAGAAGTAACACTTCATTCAGCAAGAAACACTCCAGCGAAAAACCAAATGGAAACAAATTCCATGGGAAAAAAAAGGTGCATCAAAACTGTGTAGCATCATGACTCGTCAACTCACAATTGTATCCCCACACAGCTCCCAACATCGTGTTAACGCCTCAGTATTTCTCTGCCGTTCCATCTTCAGTGACACACACAAACTGATTTAACAAACCAATTCATTGCTGTTGCACTTAAAGCCTTATGTAGATGCAGAAAAAAAGGAAAAAAATCCCAATTTTGGGATGTAAAAGTGAGAATATTGAAGTGAATGAGGAGAAACTCCCCAGACAAACCTTTGGGGCCAGATCTTTTCATATGCAGCCCACATAGCCTGGAGACAAATCTACATCGACCTTCTTTAGAGAACCAGAACCAGTCCAATTACAAGTGTGGTCCGTGCGTTACCATGACGGCCAGGAAAAACGTAAAACTCCCTGGAAAAAAACTTCAGTTAACATCAGCAATTGAGAAAAAAAAAAAAAAAGGTAAATAGTATACAACTCAGCTTGAAATCAAAACCAACCACATGGAGGAATCGTACTGCACTCAACAGGGAAAACACATTTAAAATGTATATTTCGAGCCTCACGCACGCGCCCAGGGTTCATTAAAAGCCTCCAGTCATCCATTAAATACAGTCAGCCAATGAGAACAAATAAGCCAGCAGAAAAAGACGGTCTCAACAGCATTTAATTACTTTGACGTTATTTTCCTGTGTGTTCTCCTCTTTTCTTGTTCGTTGTGGTGCTGGTAAACAATATTCCTGCGTTGTCGACAACTTTGTGAAGGTTCTCTTTCAACACGTGTGGCAAATGGAACTAATTTGTGTGAAGACATTGAATTTGAATTTCGCCTCCATGGCTGTCCGGCTGCTGTTGGTCATCTGACAAGTCAGGACAGGTTGTTTTAAGAAGAAAAATCACTGACATCAACTCTGTTTAAACTTTTATTCCACTCATAAGGACGCATCTGCCCCTGTCGCCCGTCATGTTGCTACTCCGCCACCAGAGGCGCTGTTTCGCCCGTTTCACTGAAGAACTTCCTCAAACCCAAACAACTTCATTTTAAATGATTGATAGGTATAACAAATGCCGCTGTATGTTCTTTATGTACCAGTCAATTACATGACGTCTAAACTAAGCTCTATACTACAATTGTGTACATGATTAATTTAAATCTGTTCGTATCCTCTTGAATGCATCAGTCATTCTTATCAAAAACATGCTACTTCTCTGATTTTTCTAGCTTCAAATTTATTGCCATAAATCCTGCATTCCATTCCCCTGCAAAGACATTGAGAGTGGTGAACTGCCTGTCAGTCGAGTTCCTGGCTAATTAACATGTTTCAATGGGGAGGTTTCCATGGCAACAGTAGCACTAAAGCAAGCCTTCGATGATGTACATGTAAATAAGTCACATTCTATTTTAATATTTGATTTCAGTGCGGCATTCAATCCAACTGCAAGCCTTCTGCTTCGAATGAAACTCTATGTCTAAACAAAAGCAGCAAGATCATCTTTTATCATCTGAGTAATGCAGATGAGGAGTTATATATATTTTTCCGTCCCTCCTGGGTGCAGGAAACCTTCATCTTTTTTTTAACCATGCATGGCTATCAATGGAAATGGGCTAAAACTGTATTTCCACACACCAATTCTTGTTTAAAAACAGCTATTTACATTTTCATTCATTTCTTCTTTGAAATGTCCAAAAAATAAACAGGACATGAGGGTTTAATGTGAAGATGAGGGTCAGCCAAAGAAAAATGAGAGGTGTGTCCTACTTCAAGTGGAAAATGTTGTGCTGGTGTATCAACTTTCATTTGTTCTGTCAAAAGGACACGCTAAAATATATATATGCAGAAGATAATCTCAGCAGCAGTTACTGAAAAGCTGTTTTCAGGAGGCAGTTCCTCGACATATGCAAGGCTTTAGTAACATCAGGGAAAAAATAAGACGATGGACAAAGCAGACCGGAAAAATTTTGTCTCCCTATTTCAGCATATATGCCTTTGCAGTGGAGTTGTCATCTTCAGACAGGAGCATTGAGCAGCGATGCAGAGAGCAATTCATCTTAAATTATTAGAATTAGTTTCAAGGTTAAATGGCAGTAGCTCTGCAGTACACACATGGAGCTCAGAGTGGGAAGATTGGAATTTTTCCACAAACATAGAGAAATCTTTGGGGAGGAAAATATTTATCTCTTTACATCATATGCATGCATGCTGACACTGAAATCAATGACCTTTCCACCGAGCACAAAGATCTTTAAGTCTTTACATTACATTCAATCTATGTCGCCATCTCGCTGTGCTCATGGTCAATTACACCCATGGCCCGGCGATTTTTGACAATTTCCAAAATGAGGATTTAAAAAAATTAACAGTGTCATAATATGTGACACAATGATGGCAATGTTGATGATTTCTAAATTGATGCAAGAGTTAGTCATGCAGATAGAAAAAAATGCAACCCATGACAAATTACATATACATTCACAAGGACATTTACTGTCGACAAACTGTAAATTACTAATGGAATGACAGACAGACAGACAGACAGACAGACAGACAGACAGAGTTCAAATAATAAAATGGCTGCTGTTGTCATCCAGGGTGCATCTTCCTTTTCCCATTCTTGTCCATGTTGCCTCGTTAATTTGCCGACAGGCTGGGTTGGATTGATGATACATATAAGCTCGCGAGTTTGATGTGTAGAAAGGTCAAGGAAGCAACGGCACAGAAATCTGCAGTCATTGACAATTTGACTCCACAGATTACCTGTTGTATTGAGTGGGAGATTTGAAACCCTCGGAATACCAATAATGACCTTACAAACTTAAAAGTAAAAGGCTCATGAAAGTCCTTCATCATTGTTTGTCTCCTCCAAACACACGAGGCGATTTGAGGATAGGAACCATCGATGAGCTGTGCGACAAGACGTTAATCCAGGGCCGGCACGCATGGATAATCCCCATCAGTCTCTGTAACAAATTAGGAACTGTGTTAATTTAAAATCCAATTATCTTCATCATTGTCAGGAGTTGATGCAACTTAATGATGCGTGAAATAGCAGGACGCCTTTATGTGGGTGACGTCATGGGACAGCGGCGACAAAGACGCAGTGGCACAATTTGGCCACAAGATGGAGAAATAGTCCTGCAGTACTTTTTGTGAATTCCGAAGTCGGGGTGTTGCTTTTGAATTAACTTTTATTGAAGCATACTGAATAGAGCTGATGAGACCTTCATTTAGTTCAGTTAGTCCATGCATTTGTTACTTCCAGGCTGGACTATTGTAATTCTTTATTATCAGGGTGTCCAAACAACTCTTTAAGAAGCCTCCAGCTGATCCAAAATGCTGTAGCCAGAGTTCTGACAGGTATTGACAAAAGAGATCACATAACTCCTGTAATGGCGTCGCTTCATTGGCTGCCCGTTAAATTTAGAATTATTTTTAAAACCCTTCTTTTGACCTACAAGGTCCTCAGAGGCCTAGCTCCATCCTACCTGGAGGAGCTAGTGATACCTTACCAGCCCAATAGACCGCTCCGCTCTCAGAATGCTGGTCTAATTGTGGTTCCCAGAGGCTCTAGAAGTAGAATGGAGGGCCGAGCATTTAGCTACCAGCCCCCCTGCTATGGAACCAGCTCCCTGTCCAGGTACGGGAGGCTGACTCCATCGCTACTTTTAAGATCAGACTTAAAACCTTCCTCTTTGAAAAACCTTATTGTTACTAATTCTGTAGTTCCAGTTACTATCATAGACAGACAAATTATCATACTTAGGGGGTCGTCTAATCGTTAGGTTAACATCTTAGCAATGTTGTTATAGGCCACTCCTCTCCTCTCCTCTCCTCTCCTCTCCTCTCCTCTCCTCTCCTCTCCTCTCCTCTCTCTCTACCCACCCCCCCATCAGCAGGAGGGTCCCCCTACATGAGCCTGGTCCTGCTCAAGGTTTCTTCCTGTTAAAGGGGAGTTTTTCCTTGCCACTGTTGCTTGTTTGGGGTCAGGCCCTGGGATTCTGGAAAGTGCCTTGAAACAATTTTGATTGTAAAAGATGCTATATAAATAAAGATTGATTTGATTTAAAACACAATCTAACCATGTGCAAGCTTGTGTCATGCATGTACAATCCATGTGCAGGCATGTTCAAAGGTAGACCTACAGAATATCCACAGGATTCTTGCTAGAACAGAGAAGCAGAGAAAAGGTTTGAGTTGTCTGTACACATTTAAAGACGAAGAAGATTTTGATTTAATGATTTTGATTTTAACAGAATAATTTCAGGTGCCAGTGATGGAACTTTTGATGACAAACTTTTGATGACAAACTTTAACTGTCACAAATTAAACCAGTGCTTTTACACTTAGTAGTTCAACTGATATGGCTCATGTGAATGAGCTGATGATTATTGCTGATCCCATCCTTAATGTTTTAACCACAGCTAAGATACACAAAATCAGTTATTCTTTCTTTGCAGCCTCTTTGTGTTTCAATGTTTTCTCAAAATCAAACCGCCTACCAATATTACATATAAATCTTGAAGGAAAGGGTTGCTTCTCTCTGTTAAAGCTGGAAATAAGTAGAGCTGTACAATGCTGAGGTAGTCTGGTCTAAAAACCAAATGAATGAACAGATATCAGATGTGATATCAGAGGTGCAACGACGTAATTTGTGATCTATGGGGTGGAAAGGCTTATATGCATTAAATCAATACCAGAAGCTGCAGCTTTGTGTGGTAAACTGTGAATCATTCTTTAGTGCGTTCAGGTCATTGATTCCAGACAGGCTAGCATGAATGCTCTCCTATTATTATTGATATTATCAATATATTCTAGTCACTGACTTGTTAACATGAAAGGCAAAAAAAAAAATGTTTTACAAACTGAAATTCTGCTTTATGTAGTGCCAAAACACAACAATGTACTGTAAATCCTAATGTAGCATTAGGACTTCTTCCTGATGGTATTCAAGCTGTTATTTGTCTGTAAACCTGCAAATGAACTCAAAAAAAGCCCCTTTAAATTCCCCTTAGATGGTTTCATAATAAGGTTTACGCACATGGTGGAGGCTGTCAGCCCACTGAGAGCTTTTATAGCTCATAAACATCATTGATGACTTATTATAGCTCAGAAAACTGCACGAGTCTCCTGGTGGTGTGTGCGGAAAACCATGGGGGTGGGGGGTGGGAGAGTTTGCCTTTTTAAAAATCAGAGTGAGAGAAGGGCCGGAGTTATTGTGAACGCCAACTGTGCTGTGCATGCATTTTAGTTGACGAAGGGAAAGGATTAGGAAAATGCCGTAAAAGCCTCAGCTGCAGGCAACGTGACAGTCACCGATGCAGTAAACTTTGTGTTCTCCATGATCTGTGTTGAGCGGGTTCAGCTTCACACAAAGGGAAGCACCAGGTCAGAGCCCTATTAATCACATCGCTGACTGTCAAGTCATTGTTGTTTTCACCTATGTAATGTGAAAAAAAAAAAGAAGTTACTATTCACCTCTGGCGTGAGGTTGGTCTATGAGGTCCATGAAGGGCGGTTGAACGTGCACTGAATATTTATCCCCATTCAGAGCATGCTATGCTAAACAATTTCCCCCGTAGGTTTAAACCCATTGTCTTACCTGCAGTGTGTTCAAAAGGTTTTTGTAGTCTTTGTTCACCATGCTGTGCATCTTTCCAAGTGATTTCTAGTGAGCAAAGACTGCTAACATACCTGCAGTCATGGGGCCAGTAGCTGTAAATTATACAGTAATTGCTCTGGATGGTGTTGTTGCTATAAGCTCCACTTAAAGACAAACAGTTGCTGAACAAACAACCGATTTACACAGAGCAACAATATTGAGTAAAGTGAGCTACGGTGCCAGATGTGTTTATTTTTTTTACATTCCTTTCATTTCAAGTTTAACAGAGCAAAGAGAAGATTGGTCAACAGTGAAAGGGAAGCTACTTTCCATCTGCTGTGATCAGATGTTTACTTCCTTCCGACAAAAAGATTTTCATCAAGTGCATGTGACATCAACTGCTTTCAGTGTTCAAGCATGACTGGGGGATGGGTGGCTACGTTCATTTCTGAGAAGTTTTGACTTTTTTCCTTTTAACCAAGCCATTCCTCTGAACAGACTGCAGGTCAGCAGAGGATGGGTCTGGACAGACTTTATTTATGGTTTCACAGTGAACCAGCTGAGTCCCCAGGGATGGGGCTACCCAGTTTGATTTCCATCACCATGTCAATAGTAATTACACCCCAGGCAGTAAAGCAACAATAAACCAGGAGGAGCTGAAAATGGATGTATCCGGTCAAGTGGTGAAGAGGGTATATACCGGCTAATAAAGGCTATGGAGTAAAAACTGCTCTTGACTAGGAGAGCAAGGCAGGATGATGTTTGTCTCTAATAAAATGCATACATTGCAGGGGCAGAGGGTTATTGCAAAATCATAGTTTATTTTAATCTGGACTTTAATCTGCGGACATCTATTGTTGGCCTCCTGGGTCAAACACATTTGTTGGAGGTATTTATTGCTACATTTAAGACTTTGTTTGTGGTCTGTTGGAGCCAAATTGATGGCCAGTGCATCTGAAACAGATGTTGAAGTGGACCTTCTGCATCTTAATTAGGCATTAAGGAATGTCACAAAATGACTTTATTGGACATTCTGAATGAGACCAGGCTAGAATTACAAAGCTATACTGTAGATGTGGGGTTGAAAGCAAGTGTCTATTTTAGACTAGGAGTGGGTACACTGATAGAAGCTTCATGGGAAGAGAAGTTGTAGAAGCCAGCCCAAAATGGGGACAACTTAAGAGGAAATCTAAGGCTCTTTCTGTCGATCTGCAGATTTCCATAAATTAGTGATAAATCGATAAACCTAAGTAAATAGCACATACTTCATGTTAGGATGTGGTAGGTTTGCCTATTTTCCTTTGATTTTCCTCATTCCCCTGCCTTTTGTGTTCTCTGGTTTGTACAGCTTCCCTTTGCAGCATGACCTCACCTATCTCCTCTACAAGTTTGTAGGTGAATCTTCTGTGGTAAACCTTGTACCAGCACCTGCTTCACACTATGTTGAAAAATACTTTGGTTTTGGTTTGTTGGATTTCTGTTTTTGACTGCTTCTTTTCTGCTACTAGCCTCGCCTGTCACAGCTTTGTCTCACCGCCTCCTAGCCCCCCGTCTACTAGATCAATGGTAACCCGGACCCCGCTCACTTGGTCTGTTTATTTTGTTTTTGAGCTGGGCTTTCCTGGAGAGTAGTTGGTAAACTTCCATTCAGCTCAAGGAGTTACCTCACCAGGTCTCCATTTTCTCCCATTGGGTCCAGTCCCTGGTTTCTTTTTGTGTGGTAGCTCCAGTTCATTTATTTTCTCTCAGAAACAATCATGTGAGTAATCCTGACCCCTTTTCAGGGAATTGGAAAAGTGCTGGGGCAGCAAAAGTGCAGCAACACTTCGGAATGGTTTTCTGGAACTTTTGTCTTCCTCTGATTATGCTATGGTCTATTATGTACTTGGGCTGCTTTGAGACAGAGCCTTGGTGTGAGTTGAGTCACTGAGGATTAATGTTGGCACCCTGTCCAGTGATTTCAAAGCTAAACAAGGATGTTTTTGATTACCTCAGTCAGTCCTCATTAGGTAAGGCTTCTGATCTTTTTCTGATTCTTAGGCATGGACATTGCATGGAAAATGATTCTGTGGATTTTTAGATACTGGCCATGGACACCCAGTGGAATAACCTGGCCCTCAACCCTGGCCCTCAACGAATGAAAAATGAGTTGGCCACCTGAGATGAGCCTCTTCACTCCTTCAATTCCCTCACCATTAAGATCGGCAATTGCCTCCCCGAGAGATGTTGGGAGCAGGAAGACATCCTGTCAAAGAATAAGCTTCACTCATCTGTTGGTGCCCCAGTCCAGTCGGCTAACTCTCTTCTACCCTCTACTCAACCTACAGAGGACAAACCAATGAAACTGGAAGAGGCAAAATTAACACCACACAAGAGACTCTGCAGGATTCAAGCTGGTGAGATCCTGTACTGTGGGCACCCGATCACTTTATCAATACAGGTCCGTTTTGCCCAACTCGGCATTTTGTTATTGAGCGTGGGGTCCTGACAAGCCAGAAGTTTATTGAAACATTCCCTTCTCGGACCCGGCTCTTGGTCTGTGCCTCACCGTGTTTTCATAACATTGCTCTCCCCTTGCAAGCCCTTACTGATTCAGGTGTTGAGGACAATCTGATCAATGAGGTCCTTCAACGGAGCTGGGCTGTACATTCGAACATTTAGACAAGCCCATCTCTGCCATTGCCGAGGTCTTCAGGGAAGTAACCCTTAATACTGCTCGTATTTCACTTTTAATCTCTGACAATCACAGTTACTCTCTCGCTTTTCCTACTCCCTCACCTCAGATTCCACTTTTTTTGAGTCACTGACTCCGTAACCCTCTCGTAGATTGGGTGTCGAAAAAAATTTCAGCTTGGCAAAATTCTAGACGCAAGTCATGACCATGTGTGGTACATGGTCATGACTTGCGTCTAGAATCTGCTTTACCCTCTACAATCATTACAGGCTTGCATTCCACTTCTAAGACCAGTTCCTGTAAGCTTTCCAACATTCCTACTGTATAGCTGGACTTTGGCATGGTGTTCAATATCAGTAGAGTCCTTTCATTGCCACCCCACTGCCTCTAGGATTGTGCCATAGACCTGCTCCCTGGGGCCCCACTCCCCTCCAGCTGTCTGTACAATCTGTCCTGGCTGGAGAGAGACACAGTGGAGAAGTATATCATGGTACCGTTGTGATGGCCCTGGCCAACATTAGGGCACGGTGGTTTCTCCTTGTGTGTGGTTGGGTGTTCTGGTTGTGTTTCAGCAGGTTTGGCTCCCTCTGCTGAAGGTGCTGGGCGTGGAGATTGTGTGGCTCCCTGATTGGCCTGCACCTCAAGGAAGGGCTTAAAAGAGGCTCCGAACTTCCTGCTCGCTCTCTCCCCAGGTTGCGGCCGTGACCTGCCACATGGCCTTCTCCTTTTTTGTTTGTTAACTAGAATAAAACCTCTCTGAAAATGCAAGGTGCTGTTTGGATTTCCCCTTTTCCTATTTACTTGTTGTGATCCTCACGAGCTGATCATAACACCGTCCACCTTTGATTAATTCGGTATTTGAGTCTCTAGAAATATTCATTAAACTGTACCTGTGCAATGCTTACTATCTGGTGCCAATATGGTAGGTTGATGAGTTAGAAACTGCTTTAAGCCTTTAGGTCATTTGAATTATTTCATTATGCCTTTTGGCCTCACCAATATTCCTGCTATCCTTTAGGTCCTTTGTTGCCAGTGGGGCAAAACAGGTTAATGACATCCTCTCCTGTCCATCATGTACTCATTTCCTTGCTGAAGAACAAGGTGTTTGCTAAGGCTCAGAAATGTGACTTTCATTTTGACAAGGGGTCCTTTTTGGGCTTTTTTGGGGGGAGGTTTGCTACTAGTCGATTCCATGCAGAATCACATATCGTTGTCAGAAGGTTTTGAAAGATGTTCACTCCACCATTGAGCGCACCTGGGAGTCCAGTCAGCGAACTACAGATAAATGTAGGAAATACTCTACTGTATTAACCTGATCAGTCAGTATTGTTTTCCATGAGGAACATTTCACTCCTCTCTTTGTGTCTCTCAACTCAATCTGGTCTCCTCCATTTCTCTGCACCCTTCATGTGAATATCTATCCTTGTGGATGTCTGAAGTTAGGGTCAAGGTTTGCAATATATAATGGACCAAGAGGGGTATGCTCCTGGGTTTCCCGCTATTTTATCCTAGACTCTGAATTATAAGTGGAAACACCCCCTAAGTGATCTTGGAAAGTCATGACCTAATGTCAAGGATGACATAGATGCATATCTGAAGCCTCTCAGTGAACAAAGTAGTGCCCAGAAAGGGTGGACTATCTCATGCATAACATTGATGAAACAATTACACTTAATGTAGCTGATACACTTTGACAATTTTGCAGTGTTTTGGGCTGAATCATCATGGTTCCAAATAACTTCTGCATTCAGTTGCTCTCCCTTCACTCCCACGCTAATAAAGTGGAAGTTGTCTCCTTTCATGCTTTCGAATGAGCATAATGGTCACACTCTCCTCGCTGCAAGATGTTTTTGTTTATTTTCTCAGATTGCTGGGATAATGAGAAATATTTTTTATGTTTTCTTGGTGCCTTTAAAGCTGTGATTAGCGATTCATTATCATTACTAGTTGAGAAGCACAGATGTATCGAGCAGGGGGAAAAAGGGGGACAACACAGGGCTGCTAAAGAAAGCCGGGGTGTAGTGTAGGAGAAACAAATTATTCTAGCCTTGTTTTACGCTGGGCTGCACATTGTTAGCACATGTGCAGTTTTTTGTCCCACTTTTCTTTATGCACTGATTGTATGCTGATGTGGATGTTACAGTTGTTGGCCAGGATTAAAACTCACACACGGTTGCCAGCTGAGCCACCTGGAAGCACATGACCCTTTGTTTAAGGCACAGATGTGATTACGTTAAACATATACTGTATAACCTAGCAGTGGAATATGGTACATCGCTGGGAGGCATTTAAAAAAAGCATATTATAGCAGAGATTTCAGACCTGCATTGAAAGTCCTTGAGCTGGGCGATTCATTCAAATGTCTTTATGTTTGAAAGTAATTTCTACCTTTATTAGTTCCTACCAAGTTGAAATAATTTTTAAGGCATGAATGGTTGTGTCTGCTCACCACAGACTTTTGGCATGACCTTATCTTAATCTGTCACCAAGGGATTTATATCTGTTTATTGCGGAAAATGAAATTCCTGCATTCGGGTCACAGCTACTCTGATGCATCGGGGCATGTGTGCATGCAGGCCATGCGTGTATACACCATGTATCCCATCTCCCTTTGAAGTTGACACCCTGACTCAGACATTATCTCAGAAGGTGTTTTGGGGCTTTTTCCGAAGAGGTCACCGGCAAGTCAGGTGCCCGCGAGAGCCAACTCTGATTCCCGGTGATGCGAATCTGTTGTTTTTCCTTTTGCTTGGGATGCAATAACATCAGGAGAACAGAGATTATGTTATGAGCGTAAAGTTGTTTACAGTCTATTCTAAAAGATTTGTTGGCCAACTCTGAACCGAAGGCTTGTTCTTTCTTGCTTCGTTGTATTTACACTGTCATTTATGGATGATGGAGGAAGATAAGTCAAACATATTGAATTCACATTGTGTTCCTGTTCCTGAAGAATGATTTGATGCCCCTAAACATTGCAGAAGTACAGTGAGGAAGATAAAGTTGATCCCACATCACATTGTTGAATTGGATGTGCCTGATTACACTCTTTCTTTGGACACTTCTGCACCCCCGATGGAATTAAGATAATATGATTAATTCCCATCATCTCCAATTATATGCTAGGCCATTAAAAAAATGTTAATTATCGTTTGAAAGCAGAACATTAAACCAATGGGGGTGCTGCATTTGTGAATTACATTGCACCCTCTAGGGCTGGAGGAGTCCGACTCATTGATTTGATTAAAATTCTACATATTAAGTTGTAGTTCCTTTTGAAAAAAAGAAAAAAAAAGCCAAATTCAAGATTTCTCACCCCGTTTCAGTGCTTCTTTTGCATTGGTTGCCTTATTCATGTTAGTTGAGGCAAGAGTTATGGTTTGATGAACACCTTTGTGTAAGATATCAGACAGAACTAGCACGAGAGACTGATGTGTGCTCATGATACACTCTAAAAAGGTAGTAAGTACTCTGGGTTTTGCAATTTCCCGTCTATTGGAAAGCAAGTTATTCATTTAATGCTCAGAAAAGTAGCTTTGAGTGAATGCCTGCTTAGAAATTTTGGAAAATTTACTTTTCAAACATTTCAACAGACAATTCAAATGGAAATATATTAAGTATTCAAATTACCGTACTTTCACGACTATAAGGTGCACCTAAAAAACTGAGATTTTCTCAAAAATCGACGGTGCGCCTTATAATATGGAGCGCCTTGTGTGTGGACTGAGTTCCAAAATCTGCTGTGCGCCTTTGGTAGGTGCACTACGGTGAACGCTCCGGCAATCGATTAGCGGCACACCTACGCGTAAGGATCCCCTAAAATGGCGCCGGTCAAGCGAGACGCGTTTGAATGAGGCTTACTTTAAACTGCAGGCCATCAAATATGCGGCTGAAAATGGCAATCGAGCAATCTTAGTGTTTTCGCTTTATGAGGCGGCTGCATCTCTCGATACGCGCGAGGACAACTGTTGCACAGCGGCTGCCCGCGGATTACCAGGAGAGGGCGGCCATCTTCCCTAACCCTAACCAGGAGAGGGCGGCCATCTTCCCTAACCCTAACCAGGAGAGGGCGGCCATCTTCCCTAACCCTAACCAGGAGAGGGCGGCCATCTTCCCTAACCCTAACCAGGAGAGGGTGGCCATCTTCCCTAACCCTAACCCTAACCAGGAGAGGGCGGCCATCTTCCCTAACCCTAACCATGAGAGGGCGGCCATCTTCCCTAACCCTAACCAGGAGAGGGCGGCCATCTTCCGCACCTACTGCCGCGACAAGATAACCGCGCCCAGCCATATCACCAACATGGATGAGATCCCTCTGACTTTTAACATCCCTTTGACCCACACAGTGGAGAAAAAGGGACCAGCACGGTGGCGATATGCACAACGGGGTACGAGAAGTCGTCGTTCACCGTGGTTCTCAGCTGCCACGGAAACGGACAGAGCGCTGGATGACGGAAGGCGAACACTCCTTCACAAAGACTATGAGGCAGCGGCGGGTGAGTTATGCTACCATATGCGGGTGGACTGTAGACATATGGGCTATGATACCGTCTTCATGTATTGGAAGAGCTTTCACAAAATTAATGCTGAAGCGGAACCGGTCGGTGAGTCCGATTCAGATGATTAAGAAGAGGAATTTGGGATGTTGAACATTGAAATAGTGCAGCTGTTTAATTCAGATACAGAAGATGAAAACTTTGATGGTTTTGTGGCGGAAGAATGAATATTTTGTTCAATAAATGTGTTGAAACTCACTGTTTAACTTCCGTTGTCATTTTTTACTGTATGTTTCAGCATGCGCCTAATAATACGATGCGCCTTATGTATGTTTTAAATACAGAAATAGCACCCATAACTGAGACTGCGCCTTTTAATACAGTGGGCCTTATGGTCGTGAAAATACAGTAATAGCAAACTGCTGTATTTTCGATGCAGTGCATTATACAATTATATGCATTTACTCTATAGTCCAATTTATCTACGTCAGTGATTTTTATATTGGGGTAGACGTACAGTAGTGCCTTTAAAAGAACATTAGTAGAAAGCTGTAATGCTGGTGCAGACTGATGCTTACACTCATTGTCAGGGGATTAAAGCCACTAAACTAATTCGCTAAAGTAATAAAGGGTTTCTGTAAACTCCAGATTAATTGGGATTAAGCACTTAAACCCTTTTAGGTCTTGCTGAGGTTGAAAAAGGGTAAGAAAACACTTTTTTCCCTCTGCTCGCGCACTGACCACCGAACCCCATGGGGAGGAAGCATTCAAACCCTCTTGAGATTAAGACTGAATGATGGTGCCCTGCAGCTTCAGCACCTGTGTGGCGCTAATGCCCTTTTACTGTGCTGTTAAAACTAGCTTGAGTCTGTCCTCCCTGCTGTTTCACTTTGGGTTTATCCTTTTGAAAAAGTGAACTGATAATCACAATGCTGAAATCTCGGCAGGGAGTGTGAAGAATTAAACAGCGGTGCGTGGATGTCCACTGACACCTTGGTGAGTGTTGCGTGAAATGGAGAAACCCAAGGCAGCTGTACAGCAGCGTGCAAAGGTATTTGTGGGTGTTTACGCTGGGGAGTGGTTGTTTTCAAAATCCTCACAACTTATCTTCCCAATTGCTTTTTGACAGGAAGGGCCGTTTCGCTCTGTTAGACTATACTTGTGTCCACAAGCCTTATTAGCTTCTTAAGCTCATGTCCTCTCAGAGTTTGGCCATTCAGAGCTACTGAAGTGTTGCTGTGCAGCTATAATTGCTTTCTCATGTTATTGGTTTAATTCAGAGAGTCTGAAGATAAACATATCTTGAAAAACAGAACCTTTTTCCCCTCCACTGTCAGAGTCAGATTACATCCTGTAATATAGAATATTTCACTCCGAGTTCTAATGAGACATATGTGAATGAGAGCCATCTTTTCTTCTGTAGCAGTGCTTGTCACCCTCACAGTGTTTTCAATAACATCTTCAGTAATTACATACGATTGTTTATTAGCTGAAAATATTACCTCTCAAATGAGGCTGCTCAGGGTTTCTTTATGATAAACCAGAGTTTTCACTTGATAGATTGGCTTTATGGTTTATGAAAAGTTTATGAAAATAGAATTCAATGAAAGCACGAATTGCAGGGACTAAATGTACGCCACTGTAAAGCTTGTTGTGGAACTATATAAAGAAGAACATGGCGGGAAAATGCAATAGATGCATTAATGATGTAAAAACCTTGAAATGATCCAGCTCTCAGCAACTCGTTTTGTGTTTTTTCAATGTGAAATCTTTTTAAAAAGCTGATGTATGACAGAGATGCACTCAGAAAATTCATCCGTGGCTACATCCTCTGCTTTTATAAAAGCTTTGCAGAATGCCCTACGGAATCACTGAGACAAGAATCTGCCCTGCCGTTGCTCTTTCACACCACATCCAATTAGGGGGCAATGCATTCTCACGTCATTGACTTCAATCACATGTGAAGGAGGGGTGCAGAAAACACACATGGGACAGATGGGAGCTGAGGCCAGAGCGGCTTTGATAACTGAACAGTTTAACAAGCGGGTGAAGAACAACTAATTAGAAAGTTAACTCTGTGAATGTATAAGGCTGTTTTCTATAAGCAGATCCATACCACAGTCACTAAAACTAGTCGTGTGTATTGTCCTGATAAAGATGGAAAGATTTGGAAAAGATACTAAAATACTATTATCTGAATCAATATCATGCTATTAAAACTGCATGCTTAAAGGTTACATGTAAACTCAACAACAAACCTGCATCAACGTTGAAATAAAGAATGAATAATGCAAAGTGACATTTAGAAAAGATTTTTGGCAAGCCCCCGCATTTTTAAATGGCCTTTTGATGTTTCCCCAGAAATGTAATCTAGTAATTTAAAAGTATGACTGGTTTGGCAAAACCATTAAAGGGGAACAGCTCTTAAAATGCAGTCAGTTCTGGTACGGTCCCATGCACACTGCGTCTGAGTGTAGACGGGCCTGCCGTACTTGGCCAACTTTAATTAGATCATCACTGTTTAAAAAGGAAGTTTTAGTTTGGTTCCTTATATAACTTTATGAGTTGTTGAGTTTGTTCAGCAGGAGGATACAAGATAAGGGTAACGTTCCAGTTGACGTCAACAGATGTGAAAGCAGGGATGCACCAGCTGCAAAGTGTTTTCATGCAAGGTGAACTAGGGGTGCTGCCTGAAAGACAACACAAGGTTGCAACTGAGAAGATGAACATGATGAAAGCATGCACTTTCACACTTCACCCATTCATTATTCAGGGCCCGTCTGGGCACTGATGTATCGACAAAAACAGGAAATTGACAACAGGAGATAACAAATGAGTCATGTGCGTGACTACCTATTCAATTCTGTCAACACATTCAGTATCACCGTGTGTAATTTCACCATCCAGCATTGTGCTCACACACCAAAAACACCCCACAGGTTGAAAATTCTGGGGCATAAAAGCCGCCAGCAGCGCGCAGGTCCTGCCGCACGCTCTCCTCTAGCCTTGTTGCTTTGTTATGCACATTTGTTCACCTCGAATGATGGGATGTTATATGAGACGTGATGAGCGCACCACCCTATCAGCCACGGCTGGTATGAAAGGACAAACAAAAACAGAAATGAAAAATCTGGAAATAGAAACTGCAGAACCCTTCCAGAGATTTAGTCAGTCTTTGTCAGCCTTCAGAGCCCATTCTCGAGGGGTTTAGAATCAAATCCTGGTCATGACAAGTAATGACTATTTATAGAGAAACAATGTTGGAAAAAAGGCCTATTAGATCATTTCTTCTGAGCCGGCATTTCACAAAGACAATGAGGCGATCCTGGCTACTGTCGTTTCTTCATTTCTATATTTAAAAATCCTGCTTGATGCTACTGTTTACTGACAAACACCAAACAGCAAACACAGGAGGTTGATGGAATTATTCTCTTCTTTTGCTCTATTGCTGTTCTGCTCCTTCTGTGCCTCTCACAGCAGTGTGTACACTACCAATGTGGAACAACATTGGCTCTTTGGAATAAGGTGTCCTTTTCAATCCTTGAAGGTCCGTCCAGTACCAAGGCACGATGGGCTTGAAACTGTTGACTGTAGCAAGGTTGTTCCACATTTGTCGATATCTTCTCCATGGAATCGTCTCACTCTTAAAACGTTTGTGTTGGAGTTCATGGAATCACGCGAGTTCTAAATTTCACATTTTGCAGCAGTTTTGTGGCGGAGCAGGTCATTCCAGATAGAGCCAAAATAAGTGGTTATCATCTGTCGAGTGTGCACACATTCCCCAACATCGCAACCCAAGATTCTTCAATCAAACAAATGCAGGTTTCCCTGGAGTAAAATCCTGGTCATCATTTGTAAATGTCAGGTTGTGGATGAACCTCTAAAATTTAAAAGGGTTTTTGGCGCTAGTCCTTCATATATTTATGAAAATAATGCAACTAAAATCTATTCTAAATAATCTATAATGAAGGGTCTGCCCACACACATTTCAAACAACCGCACATGCACACCAGAAGCAGAAACAAAACAAGACAAAGGCATTAATGTGAAGAGTGCAACACAGAGACCTTCACATTGTTTCAGCAGAGAAAAGGCAGTTTGTCACTTGAAGTAGGCTGCAAAAGCCTTTAAGTGTGTGGATAAAAGGCAACGCTTAACATAAAACTTCCCTTTGCCATGGGCTAATTCATTTGGTGTGTGATGGAAAAGGTCACCTGGAAAATGGTCAGGCTTATAAAAATGGGTGAAACTCAGACCTGACTTAGATACACATAAAGAAATCCATGTCCCTGTACATATGTTTAGCTCTTTGTATATTTTATTAAAGGTCCAATCATTGATATGATGTTAAAATACTGTATATGAAAAAGGTCCTTGATGGCTTGAATCAGCCTCTCACAATCTAAAAAGAAAGGATACAACCCCAAATTAGTTCTACACGTGCCGTCATACTCACAGGAAAAGCTCAACGATTTCAAGCTAGAGGGATTAAAAACAGCAAAAAATCCTCTGTAATGTTTTCATCATTATTTGCAAGAGTGCAGCTAAACCTGAACATTCAGCTGTGTAAGGGGCAGAGTCAATGAATATGAGTGTGACTAAGCACAGACCCTCTGTGGCTCCATTGTACAGACGTCCATATAAAAATGAGTCTGAGGCCAAGTTGTCACTGTTGTATAGTGTAAATAAATACAGGACTTTCCAGTGACAATTCCTTCCTTTCATATACCTGCTTCTTTCCACTAAACATCGTGCTTTCTCTTCATTTCCCTTCTCTTAGCAAAACATCATTTCTCCCTCACAGGCACATTGCCCCCACTTGCCCCCCCCCCCCCCTTCCCCAAGCTTGTTTCGCTCTCCGTTCTGTCAAATCCCTCCACATTTGTGTGACCGCCGCACACACAGCGAGGAGGCTAAGTCTCTTTTTCGGCACTCCCTCCCTCGGCTCAGGCGTTTTATCACTGTCAGCAACGAACAGCTTGACAGCGAGAGATGAGCGAGGTTCCCCCAATTCAAAAAGAGGATTTCCACAGGGGCAAGCGATTGAGGCCTTAGAATACTGCATAGCCTAATCAAATTTAATGAGCAACCACATTTCTCATGGAAGATATTAGACTGGGGAAAAAGTTTTTAGATTCAAATCATTTCTTGAGCTAATTGTGTCACAGTCAGAAAAGAAAAGTGGTGATTGCATTATAACAGCATGCCAGTTATGTCTCATTCCATTTTTAAGCATTTTTCATATTTAAAAAGGTAACATTAGGTGAATCGGATGATTGGACGATATAAGGGGGGTAACAAGGAGGCAACTAAATAAGATGTTGCATTTCAAAATGTAACCTAAAAACCTAAGAGTCACAGAAGACAAGATGAGTCCAGCAGTGGTAGAAAATAGCACTGTACCTGCGGAAATCTGGGCTGCACCATCCCTGAGGGTATCAGACTTGAATAGGGGCACTGGCCCAGGAGTCGTAAAACGTTATGAACTGTGCATACTTTTGTGATTTTATGTGGCAACATCAGCTCTTGTGTTTGGATCTGGGAAATTTCAGGGATCTTTAAGAGACAGCTCTTTGGTTGCTTTAACTTTATAGCCTGTAAGACAGACAGAAGGCTGGTGGGAGCACAAGGCAAAACAGGAATGTGTTGTCTGTCTAAGGGTCACAGTGTTTGGTGAATTATTGTCATAAATAGTTTCAGACACATGCAGTGTGTCAAATGAAAGTGTACTGTTGGACTGTGGTTACCAGCATACGATGTAATAAAGAAAAAAAATCAATACAAACACAGACAAAACATACAAACTCCACCTTGCAGTGTGCTTGTCAGCTCTCCAAAATTAGCACCCTCACAGTATCATATTTCAATGTTAATAAGTTCTGCAAACAATATGTAAAAATAGTAACATTGTGTCCTGAATATACAGGACAACTTCTCTGCTCTATATAGGAGTGGAACTACAGTAATATTTAAGACAGTTGCTAAAATTGTTTTTATTGAAAGGTAACTAGCTTTGACTTTAAGTATTATGACACCTATTTATAAAGTTAACCCAAGATTTAAGGATTCCGAAACCAAAACAGAGGATCAGACAAACAAACCTTGCTTTGTTAAAGTATCATCTATTTCTTCACGCAAATAATTAAAAATGGGACATCATATAAGTGAAATTCAAAGCTGCCACCAAATCCTCCCTCTGTGTTTCCTCTCAGGTTCTCAGGAAATAAAGTGACAGCTCTGTTGTACTAACACACTGCTGCCAAATGTTCAGGGGACACCGGACGGAACAAAGGAGGCCATTATCAATAATGAATAATCCTTTGGTTGTTTTAAGCACCCGGCCTATGCATATTTTAAAGAAATATGCAGTGAATATGTGATGTATAGGACTTGTAAGAAGACTGGACAAAATGAATCAGCATCCCAGAAACTGATGTGAGCTTTGTTTCCAAGCATCCGCACACGATTCCCTCCCAGAGTGCTGCGTTTCCAGAGGAGCAGATGACTTATTTGGCCATCACATAGAAAACGCTGTTCAAAGGCTTTCTAGACACTTTCCTTCTCATTCTACATTTTCCATGGCAGGCCAGGACACGGTCTAATGTGAACACACATAATTTGAAATATGACAATTATTGCACAGATGATACCTCAGTACTATATATTTTTAGGAGACAAAGTAGCTTCTCATGAAGGCCCTTTCTATAAAACTTTTCATTTCTTTTTAATTTATAACATACAAAACAGACTTGTCCGTTGCCCAGGGTGGTAAGATTTAATTGGCTGAGTAGGGAAGGCTGAATAAAGGGAATAAAACCTGCTTTAATCAATACTTTAGATCTGTACTGATGTGTAATTACAAGTGAAAACTGCTTGAAAACGGCACACAGGACTTTTGCTGCAAAACAACCATATCTAGTAGCTAATTTGAGTTTTATTCTTCATCCACAGAGGTTGAAGCATTCACCATGACATTGTCATGCTTGAATGTTGTGTTTGCTACATGTAGCACTGCTCGAGCAGTGGGGAAAAGTGCATCACAAAAAGAACGTCTTGTGTGAATGCTTCACAGATAGTAGGTTTGCTTTAGCCTTCAGCACATTTTAACCTCTTGTGTTTTCGTGTTAAATGAAACAAAGTCCAGTCAGTTTAATCTTTTTCAGCTATTCAGCACTGAATAAGATCCCTGGGACAACACAAAGTTCCACCAAGGCCCTAACCGTAACCCTTACCCTAACCCTAACTAACCCTAACCCTAACTCTAACCCTAACTCACCTAACCTAACCTAACCCTAACCCTAACCTAACCTTAACCCTAACCCAACCTAACCCTAACTCCAACCCTAACCCTAATTCTGATTATTTATCCCTCCCCCTATCTCGTTCCGAATTCTAAATTGCCCATGGTCCTGTTCTTAATCCTAGCCTCACTATTCTAACCCGAACCGATGTCTCCATACCGAAGACCTAATCTAGTGCCCGCTGCCTTGTACCTATCAATCAAACCCACCTCAAACTAAGCCCACATTTAACTCAGCCCCGCATACGGGGGAGCCCAAATGAGGTAGGGTACAAAAAATAGGACAAGTGCAGTGCCACATGGCCTAACGAGGCTAAGGGGAAGGTAAAAGTATAGGGAGGCAAAAGAGAGGAAAGGGAGAAATGAGGGTAAGGAAGGAGGAGAACCAAGGAAAAGATGGCGTGAAGAAGGAGAGTGGAGGAAGGGAAGGATGAAGAGAAAAGGTTAAGTTCAAAAGAGGGAAAAGGAAATTAAAAGTAAAAATAAAAAGGAATAAAACAGGGGAGATGTTATAGGGAAACACAAATTCAATTAGAAACAGGGGAAACAACAAATACAAAAGATAAAATACAAGGGAAGGGAAGGGACATTTAAATTGAAAATAAAAAAAACATGAAAAGCAAAAAGCGAGGGGAGTATAAAAGGGGAAACGGAAATTAGAGACCTCAGAAGGCCCAAAGATTCGGAGTGAGCAACATCAAAAAATGTAAATGATTAGGAAACGGGAAAAGGGACAAAAGCAACGGGACCATTTTTATGTTGACGGCCAAGGGGCCACCATATTTAAAAGATCAGCTCGCCTGATGAAGGCCAAAACCGGCCCAAACGTCGCGGCACCAGGCTGATCGCAGCTAAGGCCATAAGAGCCTCAATTGTTGGACACCCCACCACCTTAGGGTGGTGGACATTTAACTTTTGGGTGGGAGTCTCTGCCTGGGACCCCCTTGGATGGCCAGTGCATTACTTTCCAGGGGCTTCGCCCCAGGGGAAAGCCTAACCCTAACTCCAACCCTAACCCTAACCCTAGCTCCAACCCTAACCCTAATGCTAACCCTAACCCTAATGCTAACCCTAAACCTAACTCCAACCTGACCCTAACCCTAGCTCCAACCCTAACCCTAATGCTAACCCTAACCCTAATGCTAACCCTAACCTACTCCAACCCTAACTCCAACCCTGACCCTAACCCTAGCTCCAAACCTAACCCTAACCATAACTCCAACCCTAACCCTAACCCCAACCCTAACCCTAATCCAACCCTGACCCTAATGCTAACCCTAACCCTAATGCTAACCCTAACCCTAAGCTCACCCTAACCCTAACCCTAATGCTAAACCTAACACTAACTCCAACCCTATCCCTGACACTAACTCCAACCCTAACCCTAACTCCAACCCTAACCCTAGCCATAATGCTAACCCTAATGCTAACCTAACTCCAACCCTAACCCTGACCCTAACTCTAACCCTAACTCCAACCCTAACCCTAACCCTAACCCTAACTCCAACCCTAACCCTAATGTTAACCCTAAACCTAACCCTAATGCTAAGCCTGACCCTAACTCCAACCCTGACCCTAACCCTAACTCCAACCCTAACCCTGACCCTAACGCTAACCCTAACTCCAACCCTAACCCTAACCCTAACCCTGACTCTAACTCTAACCCTAACTCCAACCCTAACTCCAACCCTAACCCTAATGCTAACCCTAACCCTAACCCTAAACCTAACTCCAACCCTACCCCTAACCCTGACCCTAACTCTAACCATAACTCCAACCCTGACCCTAATGCTAACCCTAACCCTAATGTTAACCCTAAACCTAACTCCAACCCTAACCCTAACCCTAACCCTGACCCTAACTCTAACCCTAACTCCAACCCTAACCCTAGCTCCAACCCTAACCCTAATGCTAACCCTAACCCTAGCCATAATGCTAACCCTAACCCTAACCCTAACCCTGATCCTAACCCTAGCTCCAACCCTAACCCTAATGCTAACCCTGACCCTGATCCTAACCCTAGCTCCAACCCTAACCCTAATGCTAACCCTGACCCTAACTCCAACCCTGACCCTAACCCTAGCTCCAACCCTAACCCTAATGCTAACCCTAACCCTAGCCATAATGCTAACCCTAACCCGAATGCTAACCCTAATGCTAACTGCAACCCTAACCCTAATGCTAACCCTAATGCTAACTGCAACCCTAACCCTAATGCTAACCCTAATGCTAACTGCAACCCTAACCCTAATGCTAACCCTAACCCTAACTCCAACCCTAACCCTAACCCTGACCCTAATTCTAACCCTAACTCCAACCCTAACCCTGACCCTAACCCTAGCTCCAACCCTAATGCTAACCCTAACCCTAATGCTAACCCTAATGCTAACTGCAACCCTAACCCTAATGCTAACCCTAATGCTAACTGCAACCCTAACCCTAATGCTAACCCTAACCCTAACTCCAACCCTAACCCTAACCCTGACCCTAATTCTAACCCTAACTCCAACCCTAACCCTGACCCTAACCCTAGCTCCAACCCTAATGCTAACCCTAACCCTAATGCTAACCCTGACCCTAACTCCAACCCTGACCCTAACCCTAGCTCCAACCCTAACCCTAATGCTAACCCTAATGCTAACCCTAAACCTAACTCCAACCCTAACTCGAACCCTAACCCTAATGCTAACCCTAACCCTGACCCTAACCCTGACCCTAACCCTAGCTCCAACCCAAATCCTAATGCTAACCCTAACCCTAGCCATAATGCTAACCCTAACCCTAATGCTAACCCTAATGCTAACTGCAACCCTAACCCTAATGCTAACCCTAACTCCAACCCTAGCTCCAACCCTAACCCCTAATGCTAACCCTAACCCTAGCTCCAACCCTAACCATAATGCTAACCCTAACCCTAGCCATAATGCTAACCCTAACCCCAACCCTAACCCTAACTCCAACCCTAACTCCAACCCTAACCCTAACCCTAACTCCAACCCCTAACCCTAACCCTGACCCTAACCCTAACCCTAGCTCCAACCCTAACCTTAACCCTAACCCTAACCCTAGCTCCAATCCTAACCCTGATGCTAACCCTAACACTAGCCATAATGCTAACCCTAACCCCAACCCTAACCCTAACTCCAACCCTAACCCTAACCCTAACCCTAATGCTAACCCTAACCCTAACTCCAACCCTAAACCCTAACCCTGACCCTAACCCTAACCCTAATGCTAACCCTAATCCTAACTCCAACCCTAACCCTAACCCTGACCCTAACTCTAACCCTAGCTCCAACCCTAACTCCAACCCTAACCCTGACCCTAACCCTAGCTCCAACCCTAATGCTAACCCTAACCCTAATGCTAACCCTGACCCTAACTCCAACCCTGACCCTAACCCTAGCTCCAACCCTAACCCTAATGCTAACCCTAACCCTAGCCATAATGCTGATTCTAATGCTAACCCTAAACCTAACCCTGACCCTAACCCTAGCTCCAACCCAATCCTAATGCTAACCCTAACCCTAGCCATAATGCTAACCCTAACCCTAATGCTAACCCTAATGCTAACTGCAACCCTAACCCT